>NC_069714.1:2449054-2719962 GCF_027358585.1 Pangasianodon hypophthalmus | reverse complement strand
GCACCCGGAGGCCAAAGATTTTCCAACACGTTAAATTGCCAATCCGAGGGGAAAACAGCAGACAGACCACACAGCCACCATTAATCCTACAAAACAAAAACTATTAACTAAGAAAGTAATACAAATCAAGAGCATAAACTATTCCAGTCAGCATTAACCTAGTAGCCAAGCAGCACATACCATCAATGCAGCGGGAGCCATGAGCGATACCGGAAGTGGGCGGTCCCCAAGCTATGGCCCCCCTGGCAGTGCCCCAAGCCCCAGAATATATACACACGCCAATCACACAATGAGTTAACCATGCCCTGCTCATTACAACCCTACCAGAGCAATTAACGTGCCACTTTAGTCTAAAAATATAAACCAACTGCATGACTCACCACACCTGGCAGAAAGCTCCCATGCACGGTTCTGTCCACTGGACTGAATCTGGCTCTCCCTTTTAGTGAGGACAGTCAGTGTGCTGGTGACATATGAAAATTAAGCACCTACTTAGCAGCCAGCTAGCCCCAGACTGCCTCAACCCCTTTTCGGTCTTAAGCATCAGACAGACCACAATCACTGCCATCTTATCAACTCTCAGATGTTGTAAATGCTGCTGCCAATTATTACTATAAATGATGATGTCATCTAAATAAGCAGTGGCATATGCATTGTGTAGATGGTGCGTTCTGTCCATTACACGTTAAAATGTCGCTGGGGCTTCAAACAACCCAAACGGAAGGGTGAGAAATTGGTGTAACCCACCCAAAGGGAGTGAAAAAGTGTATTTTTTCTTGAGATTTTAGAGTCAAGGTTTTCAACGATATTTAATAATTCATATGGTTCTCAAAGAGTGCATGCCAGTACCCATAGGTTAAGTCCAGTGTCAAATAAAAGCAAGCCACACCTAAACAATCGAGCAGTTCATCGATGCATGGCATTGGGTACGCATCAAATTTGGACACCACGCTGACATTCCTATAGTCCACACAAACCCAGACCGACCCGTCGGCCTTGTGCACCAAGACCACCAGGCTGCTCCAATTAGTGTGGGACTCCTTGATTATTCCCATGTCCATTTCCCAACCAGGACCAGGTCCATGTCACCAGGGCCTCTATCCGTCGTGCATCACCTCAATCCGTTCGCACGACCTCATAGTTGACTTCTCCGACTCGCCATGTGACCGCAAAGGGACCTTGTCTCTTCACAAGTAATTTAGAGCTTGATGTGGGTAGTACAACGAGTACCTTATCTCCCAGTGCAAATTCCCAGAGCCGAGTACCCCTGTTGTACAGTTGGAATTGTCGTTCTTGGTCTTGACGCACAAAGGTGTGGAATTTTGCTCTCAGGTCCGGAACATACTGAATTTCTTTTTCGCTGTTAGAAGGTGCCTCCTCGCAGTTTTCCCAATGATGTCTGAGACGCCATGAGGCTTGCAGCTGTACAATAATTCAAATGGGAAAAACCTCATGGAGGCTTGTGGGACCTCTTGTACTGCAAACAACAGAGGTTTGAGTAACTTATACCAATTCTGAGCATCACCATGCCAAACGAGCCAGAGATCGCTCTGCGGATGGTAAACACTGGTGTCAATCAATTTAATCTTTAATAATTCATACCGTTCTCAAAGAGTGCATGGCATAAAGGACGTGCACTGGTCAGTCAGAATTTTTTTGGGATCCCCACTCAGGAGATAACACAGAAGAGTGCTTCCGCGACAGTGAGTACTGAGATGTTGTGAAGAGCCACGGCTTCTGTTTATCGCATTCCGCAGTTCATTAAAACTAATACAAAGCTGTGCCCTTCTGCAGTCTGTTCTAATGGCCCGATGAGGTCCATGCCAATTCTTTCAAAGGGGACTTCAGTTAAGGGAAGAGGGTGCAAGGGCAATCTTGCTGTGGCATGTGGATTCAACAGCTGACATTTGTGACATGCGCACACCACCTGCGCACATTGCAGCAAATTCTATCAGAGCTCCGGGCTCACATTTATTCACACCATGCTTTCCAGCACACTTAAAAAAGACTAATTCACAAAAATCAAACAAACAGAAAAGGGTTTGTCACGAACTCACTTTGCTCCATTCAAGTTCAGGTTCACA
Organism: Pangasianodon hypophthalmus; assembly: GCF_027358585.1. Taxonomy (NCBI): domain Eukaryota; kingdom Metazoa; phylum Chordata; class Actinopteri; order Siluriformes; family Pangasiidae; genus Pangasianodon; species Pangasianodon hypophthalmus. Next base: position 2,717,878 of record NC_069714.1, on the reverse strand, counting down.
CTCCTTGGCATTTCTGTGTGTGTGTGTTTAATGCTCTACAAGTTCGATCACTAACTCTCTCTCTGGTTAAAGACATCACTGAAAACACAAATAAACACAAAAAAGTAGAGAGGCATAGTAGAAAAGACACAGGCAAGAATCATTAAGTGGTACCCGTTGCTTCAATCCACCTCCTCTCCTTCCGAAGCCGATGCTCGAACCACGCCCCCGCTGTATGCATTTGTTTGCAAAACCACCTTCTTGAAGCTGTGGCGACTTGAAACTCTCTTTAGTGTTTTTAGTGCCTACTGCACACAGTTGTGTGAGGTGTAGGGATTATTGAGAAAGCAGTATGTTAAAGTAGATTTGATGAATGCAAGCTTTCTAAATATTAATTTTCAGGATTTTGACTTGTTAAATCTTCATTATCAAATGATGCATGTTTATATAAACAATCCTCTTTGAAATTGTAGAATCCGGTGTGTGAGGTTGCAGAGGAAGACTCGGGAGGAAGGCCAAATTCTACCAGAGCTTGTGTTCCAGCGCACTTTCTAACATTCAGTCAGAAAAAAACCCAACTAAAAAGAAGTTGCAGCTTTCACGCTGTTCAAGTTCAAGTTCACACTCCTTTGTGTGTGTGTGTGTGTGTGTGTGTGTGTGTGTCTGTTGCATGCTCTGCCAGTTCAATCACTCACTCTCTCTCAGGTTACGACCATCACTGAAAGCAACACAATAAGTTGACTGGAGGTTACAAGACACAGGCGAGTATCATCATCCTCTTATTACATCACATCCTTGTTACCCTACAATGGGTTGCAAGTAACAGCATAGTGAACTTAGCCTGATCATTTTCTGTGTTTTTTGTGATCATTTAAGTGTTTTTTTAAATAATTTCATTTTAAGTAAAAATATAGATCCCTTCAGTTTTCACAGAATTTCAAATACCCAAAAACAGTGATTATTGCTTTTACTGTAAACTGAACTCTATTCATGGAAGGTGCCTTATGCACTATTACATGATAACAGCTATAATACTGATTAAAGTTAATTTTTTTAATTAATGCATTTTTACTGGCTACTAGCTGCTATTGTGAGAAACAGAACCAATTGGGATCATGGTTTTCCCCATTTCTGTCAGAAAGCTACTAGCCAGACAGCTACACTATAAACACAGTGATTTGGAGGTGAAAGCCAGTGAAATACACTGAAAAAAGGGAATATGTGTTCAGCCAGATTTAAGATAAAATATTTTTAATAGCTTACATAAAAATGTTAATTTTCTCACTCAATTCAATTCTATTTTTAATTTATATAGCACTTTCAACAATGGACAATGTCACAAGCAGCTTCACAGAAATCCAGATATAAAATTTAAGTAAAAATTTTAATTTTATCCCTAATGAACAAGCCAGAGGCAATGGTTGCAAGGAAAAACTCCGTGAGACAAAAAGAGGGAGAAACCTTGAGAAGAACCGACTCACAAAACCCATCCTCTTCTATAAAAAATAAATGGTACTAAAATTAACAAATAAATTATTACAGTTTTATTGATGTCAAGTTATTGTGATATGCAGTTTTTTTTTTTTTTTTTGGAATTTTCAGTAATTGCAACAAAATACTGCTTTCAGTTCTATACAGGTAATGGATTCACTTTTGGATTTTAGCACAGGAAGAAAAACTCAAAAATGAAAAAAAAAAAAAAACGATGAGTTGAACGTAGTATTCGATTATCGACAGGATAGGCCACTGAACAGTTTTTTGGTGAACCATTTAAAGACCCTGAGGTTAAAGGGAATCAGAAATTTTATCCAATGAAGAAAAGCAGAGACAAGCCATTTTAGTGGTGTTGTGAAATGCTCTGGTGAATCTACTGGTGATCTTAAATTTTTACAAGCCAATTCATGTGATACCTTCATTCATTAATTGTAATTCTACAAGGGGATGTGCTGTACATCTAATGACAGATCACTCTGGCCATTATCTACAGAGCCCAGAGGAGTACTTTGTAAACCACCCTGATGATAAATAAGTCTGTTCCCCGAGCTAAATAAAAATGTAGAAATTATGGTTTGTTTTAGTAACCTAATTAACATAAAATTAAATCATGCACAGTCAGCACCTTTGATCTGAAGCTAGGACTGATAGATATTAGATGTCTTACATCTAAAGCGCTTATTGTTAATGAAACTATTACTGATCAGGAATTTAATATACTGTGTTTAAAAGAAACGTGGATTAAACCAAATGAGTATGTAGCATGAAGCTAGTCCTCCTGGATTATATACATCAGCCCCGTCTAACTGGCAGAGGAGGAGGTGTCGCGGTTATTTATAATGATAATCTAGGTGTCACACAAGAACCTAGTCATAAATTCAATGTGTTTGAAGTTCTTTATACGTTAATATGTAGCCACAAAAAATAAGTTTGGTAACACTTTCTATGAAGCCCATGCTCATAATGAATTATAGCCCCATTTATAGTTATTTATAAGCAAGTATTACTGTTTTATAAATTCATTTATAAAGAAACATCAAAGACCTAGACTTCATTATAAGAACAGTTATAGTTACATTTATATTCTTTTTTTGTAATTACTTATAAGTGATGCACTTGCTTTTTCAATGCCCATACTCATAATGCATTATACACCAGTTTATAAGTATTAATTATTCAGTCTTATGGTTCCATGAATGCATTTATAAAGATGCAGCCTGCATTATTATTATTATTATATTATAGTTATAATGACTTATTAGTAATGCAGATTTATTTCAATGTCCAATAAGTGAATTATTTTATGTTGTTGTGGATAGTTGTGTGTGCTGCCTTATAAATACTTATTATGAGTGATATTATGAGTGATAATACTAACCTTTATAAATGCATCACTGATGGTTTTAAGTAAAGTGAAAGCATAGGATGCAAGTTCCATGATGCAAATGTTAAGAAATCACGAAAATATGCTCATTATGCATTATAAATGCCTTGTTTATTTGTAAATGTAACTACTGAACAATGGTGGTTTTAATAAAATAATGGAAAAACAGAAATCATATTAATGCAAACAGTCGGAAGGATTTTTTTTAATGACTAGCAAAACATTATAACATTATTTTTTGAAGTATAATTGCAAATCGTAGTTGTGCTGTTCTATACAAACATTCTGCGTTTAGTCTAATAAAAGTTGCAGTTAAGTGTCCCCTTCTGTTCAAGGTTAAGTACTGCATATAATGTTGTTGGGTCTTAATATGACATCACAAGTGTGAGCCAGGGTTTCAGCAGCAGCAGGGAAGAGCATGTGGCTGTGGCTGTTATTGTTCCTTGATTGATTGTCCCAGGTTTCGTTCACTCCGGCGCCGGGGTACCACGGAGCCTGGATGCAGCAGCAGCGGAAGACACGAGCCAGGAGCCGGGCGAGGACCTCTCCCCCTCCACCGCCACCCGTTTTCGAGATCTGGACCCGGAACCGCTTCGCTCCCCTTCGCGAGTCGGAATGCGACGCGGTGATCATCGGAGACTCCATCGTCCGGCATGTCCGTGCTACCACGGCTAAAGGTAAGGTGCGCACTCGCTGTTTTCCTGGCGCTCGTGTACTCGATGTCGCTGCACAGGTACCCGCGATACTGAATAGGAAGAACAGCCTCCATGCTGGCACGAACGACACCAGGTTGAGGCAGATGGAGATCCTGAAGAAGGACTTCAGAAGCCTGATTGAGAAGGTACGCAGCACATCGCCCACGACGAGGATCATCGTGTCAGGACCGCTTCCCACGTTCCAGCGAGGAATCGAGAGGTTCAGTAGGCTATTTGCTTTTAATGAATGGTTACAGTCATGGTGTCAAGACCAGAAATTACCCTTTGTTGATAACTGGAATATTTTCTGGGAGCGTCCTAGGCTCTAGGCTCTACCATACTGACGGCCTGCACCCAAGCAGAGCTGGAGCAGCGGTCCTCTCGGACAATATCTCCAGGACACTACGCACCATCTGACTGGTAAGCCATACCTCAGATCGCAATTATAATAGCTACTGTTCAACTCAACAGACTGATACAATTGGCTTAACCCAACCGTCTGCTAGCTGCCTAGAGTCGTCACCTAGGGTACATAGCATTGGGACTGTGTCTGTTCCCCGTGCTGTATTAAAATTAAGAAAGACTAAAGTCTGTTTTAGCAATTTAATAAACATACCTACATTAGATAATAATACTGAGAGCGCAGCCTGCACCTCTACTCTAAAGCTAGGTTTGCTAAATATCAGATCTCTTGAGTCTAAAACGCTCTTAGTTAATGAATTGATCACGGATCAGGAGTATGACGTGTTATGTTTAACAGAAATGTGGATTAGGCAGAACAAATATGTTGCATTAAATGAAGCTAGTCCACCCGCTTATAGCTACATACATCAGCCTCGTTTAACCGCTAGAGGAGGAGGCGTCGCAGTTCTTCATAAGGATAATCTGACCATCGTACAGAAACTAGGACAAAACTTTAATTCATTTGAAGCACTTTATAGTAACATAAGTGCAGTCGCTAATGATAAGTCATCACAGTCCCTTCCGTTAGTTATTATCTACAGACCCCCAGGACCGTACTCTGAATTTCTTAGTGAATTTACAGACTTCCTATCAAACCTAGTTGTTTCTGTCAACCGAGCGTTACTTGCCGGAGACTTTAACATTCATTTTGAGAATATAGGCAACCCGCTGAAGATAGCGTTTACATCCATACTTGACTCATTGGGAGTCAATCAGTGTGTTGTAGGATCCACACATAAAGCAGGTCATACGTTAGACTTAATATTATCTTTTGGAGTTAATATAACCGATATAGTGATAACCCCGCAGTCTGAGGCAATATCAGATCACAGTCTGATTTCGTTTTGTGTGTGTCACAGTAGCATTGTACACCTGCGATAAAAAGTAATCCTAAATTCTTATTTAACACCATAGCAGAATTAACTAGGAATAAGACATCGACAGAAATTTCCACAATAACAGCATATAAAAGTAACGATTTCATGAAATTCTTTGATAGCAAAATTAAAAACATTAGGCAGAAGATACAGGCCCAAAGTCCAAATTATACAATAGACTGGGAGAATAGACTAACCATAGATCAGAGCTTAGAAAGTTTTACTCCTCTTGAAGAGAATGATTTAATCTCGCTCATGTCTTCTGCTAAATCATCAACCTGTCTTCTTAAGCAAATAGTTGGAACCGTAACTGAACCCCTGCTTAAAATAGATAACTCCTCACTGAGCAATGGGTACGTTCCAAAATCACTTAAACCACTAGTAAAGAAACCAGACCTTGACTCTAACGACTTAACTAACTATAGGCCGATTTCAAACCTTCCCTTTCTATCTAAAATACTAGAGAAGGTAGTTAGCACAGCAGCTAATTTCATATCTACAAAGTAATAATATCTATGAACTTTATCAGTCAGGTTTCAGACCCCACCACAGCACAGAGACAGCATTAGTCAAAGTAGTCAATGATTTGCTATTAGCCTCTGATCGGGGTTGCATTAGTCTATTAATTTTACTCGACCTTAGCGCAGCGTTCGACACTATCGACCATAATATCCTTCTTCACAGACTGGAAAAGGTCGTAGGAATTAAGGGCTCAGCCCTCGACTGGTTTAGATCTTATTTAACCGATTGTTATCAGTTTGTAGATTTAAACGGTGACCACTCAGCACGTTATCGAGTAGAATATGGCGTTCCGCAGGGTTCAGTCTTAGGCCCACTGCTTTTCACGTTATACATGCTCCCTTTAGGTAACATAATCCGTAAACATAATATTAGCTTCCATTGTTATGCTGATGACACTGTAGGGAAAATTTAGCTCATTTAGATTAAGCTGATGTATTAGAGACACCAATATGTAAGGAAATTAGCTGTTTAGATTAAGCTGTTGTATTCTCTACCAAAATATGTAGGAGAATAGCAGATCAGCTCAAAAGGGGAAATTTGTAAACTTAATATTTTAATAGCTGATCAACTATTCGTCCAGCGATAAGTTGAAATGAGTGTATTTATTAATTGTATATGGGATATTACCTCCGTGGCCACCGGCAATAATATCCTAAATATAGTGAAACACTATATTAAGAGCACAGTAACAAGATCGGCAGTTTAAGGCAATAAATTTGAAGCACAGAGACACAAGACACTGGCCTTTAAAAATCAGACGAGACTTTATTACTATTCTAAAACACAGAAACTAATCTAACACACACACACACACACACACACACACACACATAAACAGGGGTGAAAATGGCTTTGAAAAGAGAGTGAATGAAATTCCAAGTTTCTAGCAGTTTCTCAGACCATGACCTGAACGAACCATCAACTTATGAGTTTGATTTAACATTCACTTCGTTTAGAAGGGCTTTAAACTTGTATTAAATACACCAGTTCAGCGAGAATCTGGAGGTACTATACTTGCGTTTGTGTTGCCAGGGATTCCCTCATTGCGTTGTTGTTTGGAAGGATTTTCCGGTGATGTTGATTGGTCGGCGGTCTGGTTGGCCTTATGTAGCGTCTCGAAAGACCAATGAGAAAGATAAACAGAGTGTGGCGCGAACCCGGCGGAGTCTCGTAGGCGGATTGCAAAACTTTGAAGAATGGTTCACAGCGGTGTGAAGGCGAGAGTTGGAGGCTTTGCAAGAACCAGTCTGGATGCGGAGTCTCAGAGCAAGCGTGATCTCCCCGTGATGAACTTCTAAAGCTCTTGGTTGATGAGACTTCCCTCAGATGTGGATGGAGACTCTTGCAGAGGTGTAGTGGATGAGACTCCAAAGATGTGTTGGACTCTCTCAAGGATGGATAGGATGAGACTCTTGGAAGATGTTGTGGATGAGACTCAGAGTTTCCTTTGTGTCAGGGGGTTTTAACCCTTTCCAGTTGGGCTGACCCCAAAGTGTTTGCTCCAATCAGCAGGATCTTGGGGCAGGGTGTAAACTGTATTCTCCTCCTCTGACACTAATTAACATTCTGGTCTCTGAGTTATGTGCTTTGCAAACTTTGCATAAGGTTAAGTTAGAACTTTGTTAAGGAATTTGGTAACATGCATGTAATACATCGTACTCAACTTTACATTATACCGACCCTTAGGAAATTCAATAGTGATCACACACATACCAAACATGACATACCTGGTGTTATTGATACACACACGAACACTATGGTCCCTGTTAAACGATCAAAAAGCATCATAATGACCTGGTGGCTATAAGCATGACACACATATGGAATGACATTAACAGAGGCAACAAGTTTCCAAACTATGGTGCATCATCTTAAAAGTCATTGTCCTTATAGGAGATGTAAAGTAGCCTTATGCAGTCTGTTAAAGCTGGGTTCTGTGGAATGTGTGAAGGGTGGTGAACTTTGTGTTCCTGGGGAGAACAAAGGTCTCATTCCATGAGGGTCCTTGGGTGAGTTCCCCCCCTTTTTTCTGTAATTATCAGTTTTAGCATCGTGTTGGGTGAGCCATCTGGTCTTGGCCAGTGATCTAGATCAACAAGTTTGACAGAGGTTCCTCTTGGCTAAGAGGGTTCATCCTCTGGTCAAGGATGTCCTATCAGTTGCTGATTGTTCACAGGGCAGTTGAAATCCAGCAATCAGTAAACAAGTGGTACTTAACTTGGGTCTGCAAAGTCTGGAAGCAGGATTCCTAGCTTTATGGCTTCTTTGCTTTCCTTGCCTGTTCACTTCAGATCCTACAACACACAGTTATACGTCTCAGCTAGGCCAGATGAGAATAGCCAGTTAAAGAAAGTTGAGGCATGTGCGATAGACATAAGAGACTGGATGCTAAGCAACTTTCTCCTGCTAAACCCGGAAAAAACAGAGGTTCTGGTACTGGGACCACAAGCCGCTAAAAGTAAGTTTAAAGATCATACTGTTACTTTAGACGGTCTCTCTGTTTCAAGTAGTCTAACAGTAAAAGATCTCGGTGTGATTATAGACTCTAATCTCTCATTTGAGGCGCATGTAGATAATGTAAGCAGGTTAGCATTTTTCCACCTCAGAAATATCGCTAAGATTAGAAATATACTTTCGCTAAGTGATGCTGAAAAACTAGTCCATGCATTTATCACGTCCAGATTAGATTACTGTAATGCTTTACTATCTGGATGTTCGTCTAGATGCATAAATAAGCTTCAGATAGTTCAGAACGCAGCAGTGAGGGTCCTGACTAGGACTAGGAAGTATGAGCATATCACGCCAGTCTTATCTACATTACACTGGCTCCCAGTAAGATTCCGCATCGATTTTAAAATATTACTCCTAACCTATAAAGCATTAAACGGTCTCGCTCCGCAGTATTTAAGCGATATGTTAGTACCTTACGTTCCGCCGCGCCTACTTCGCTCTAAGGATGCAGGCTGTCTATCAGTACCACGCATTGCCAAAACCACGGCAGGGGACAGAGCTTTCTCTTACCAAGCCCCAAAATTATGGAATAGCCTCCCAGTTAATGTACGTGAAGCAGACACGGTCTCAGTGTTTAAGTCGAGGTTGAAGACTTATTTATTTAACCTAGCATTTAGCGACTAGTGTTTTAGACAAAGGAGTAGATCTGGGGGACTCGTGGATGTTGAGTGTTATGGTGATCTGGTGTGTTTGGATGCTGTCTTCCTCACTCTCGTTAGTCACTCAGGTTTGTGACGGCAGAGTGACTGCATGCCTTACATATCAGGGATCTCTCACGTCTGTGTTTCCCCCTGGTTCTCCTTTTAGTTACGCTGTTATAGCTAGTCCTGCCGGAGTCCCCTGCACTCCTCATTAAGTTTTATCTCCACACGGTGACTGTGAGTGTACCTAACCACTTTCCTTCTTTTTCTGCCGAGCTACACTCCTGAGCTGCCGGTGATCCAGACCCCCCTACGCTCTGGACCAGATGAGCATCACTCCTGAGCTGCTGGTGATCCAGACCTCCCCCCCTTCACTCTGGACCTGTCCACCGGCAATGCTTCACACTGCCACGAAGACGCTTCAGCTGTTTTCTATGGACTACACAAACACACATTGTACACACACACTACAGTGTAAACCCATATGAGGATGTGTTCTCTGTTGAGTCTGGTTCCTCTCAAGGTTTCTTCCTATCACCATTTCAGGGAGTTTTTCCTTGCCACCGTCGCCCTGCTTGCACATCAGAGACGTCACACACACACACTTCACTTTACTTTTGTTTGTGTAAAGCTGCTTTGAGACAATGACCTTTGTAAAAAAGCGCTATACAAATAAAAATGAATTGAATTTAAGTTGATCCGAAGGCACATTCGGTAGGAGGACACTGCCACATTATAATTCTTTTGCACGTTTACTTTAATTTGTCATATCTTATATGCCAGAGGATAATATTGTATTTTTTAATATTGCGTTAATTGTACAATCTGTTTCTGATAGACCTGATGCTAGCTATGCACTGTGTAAAGAGCCTTTGTCATGCTTATGTGATTAACATATTATTGGCTTTGCACACATATAAGTCTTTATTTTGTTGTTTGTTGCAGTTTTACGTTATTCCATGTTCAACAGTAAAGCAAAGAAATGATTCCTCGACTCTGTTGTCTTTGGGAGGCGTTATCTGACTGCCAAATCAAGCAAGGTGTTTGATACAAAGGGCAGAACAGTAGTGTTCATTGCCTTGCATATGGCTGAGGAGCTAGAGCTTTTAACAAGTCAAAATTTCTAGCCAAATTCCTGACATCAAGAAATGCTCGAGATGAACAAGTGCATTAAGAACAAGTGGCTGACACACCATGTGTCTCAGAAGGTGCTGGCTATTGGCAAAAGTTCTCCATCATTTTTCCTCTGGAAAATTGTCTCTTTGATGTCCCTGCTGATTGCAGCTTCTCCACACGCTCATTCCATGGAGTGATGGTTTCAAAGACCTCAGGAGCAGCTAATTTCAATTAAGCTACTACTGCTGTATGGGCAATGGTAGCTCGGTCCATTTCCTTGCTCTGAAAGGCAGCTCTCATAGAGCTCCCCTTTTTGACAGCCTCTAGTGCCAGAGTGTACCTTGCCACAAAGTCTTCAGTGTTCTTCACTAAAGAAAAAAAACAGAGAAATAGATATACACTGTAATTACCTTAATATTAAAGCAATATGGAACTTTTGAATGCTGGAATTTACATGCAGAGAAGGATGACTGATTCAACAACAGAACGTGCCCTATAATAATTAGCACTTCACTGTAATAGAAGTTATCATCCAAAACCTAAACATCAAGATTGCACCATGTGAGGATTAAGTACAGTACAGAGGAGTCATCATCCGATTCACCACTTTTGGGTACCGGCATTTGCCTTGTGTATTTACGCACTGTGGGCTTCTTTGGCAGTTCCACAGAAGAGTCAGACAGTACAGAGGAGTCATCATCCGATTCACCAGACTTTTCAAGTGGCTGAGTTTTCTTTGAGTCTGATTCATCTGTTGGGTACAACTAAGATTTTTAACCTCAGAAGGCCACAAGATAGTGATTATTACATTAACATCATATGAAGTCTAAAACTTCACCACCCACCTGAGTATCCACTTGGACCAGGAATTTCGTCCTTCTTGGTAGAAATGAGTTCCTGGATAAATTCTACCTTATGAGCCAATTTAGACTGAAGATAGGCCTTGTCCTCCTTTAACAAGTGAAGTAGTCTCATCTTTCAAAGCACTTTTCTCTTTTTCTGCCTGGTCTTAAAAGGGAAATCTCATATGCAGCCATTGGTGCAACACTCTCTTGTTTACGTGGAAATTAAAAAATGCTTGGGATAAAATACATCTTTCTAATATAATTTTATCTAGGTATATATGGGAATCACACAACACGCAACCAAATAAATTTCAGTGGATACTTGGCCTGCCCTATAAAAATGTTCTGTCAGGTCATCTAAAAATCTGCGATACTGTATGTTGTAACTTCTAAATTAACTGGTTTTAATTTAATCATAAATGTTATTTAATATGACTGAATCAAGATAACTACATTAGATTAAATTTTAGTAAGTTATATTATTATTCACACCACAGGGACGAAAAACTGACCAAAAACATAGTTTATAGGCCAATAACATTTAGAACATATAAAAGCCTTATACTTCAATGGAGGAAAAATTTGCAGTTGTCACCTTAATGTAACATGGTAGTGTGTTATATTACTGTAAATATTCGGACTGTCCCTGCTCATTTTATGCAGTTATACAATCAGCCAATCATAAGGCAGCAGCACAGTGCATAAAGTCTGCTGAAACTGATGATCTGCTGGTGAGCAGGAAAACATCTCAGAACACACAATACATCAAACCTTGAGGTGGATGGGCTACAACAGCAGAAGACTACATCAGGTTTCACTCCTCTCAGTTAAGAACAAGAATCTGAGGCTATCATGGCCACAGACACACCCAAACAGGGCAGTATGAGATTAGAACCACCTGGTCTTTTTCTAGTCTTCAACTGTCCAGATTTGGTCAGTCTGCACCTCAGATTCTTGTTCTTGGCTGACAGGAGTGGAACCTGATGTGGTCTTCTTGCAGCCAATCCACCACAAGTTTTGATGTGCTGTGCTTTCTGACATGCTTTTCTGCTCACCATGGTTGTAGAGAGTTCTTATTTGAGTTACTATAGACTTCCTGGCAGGTCACACCTCTCTGGTCATTCTACTCTGAGAACTCTGAGAACTTTTCTGCTTCTCACACCATTCTGTGTAAACTCTACACAGAAAATCCCTGAATTTGTGTGTGAAAATCCTAGATCAGCACTATATATACAGAACTGTGCAAAAGTTTTAGGCACATGCAAAGAAATGCTGTAGAGCAAAGATGCCTTCAAAAATACTGAAACTAAATGTTTCTACATTAAAAAAATACTATAAAGAGCAGTAAACAGTAATAAATTAAACAAAGTCAGAATTTGGTTTGATGATCCTTCGCTTTTTTTTTTTTTTGTAAATAGTAGTCTCAGGTACAATTTGTGCAGTTTTATAAGGAAATTAGCTGGTAAGTTTTATTGAGCATCTTGCAGAAGCAGCCACAGTTCTTCTGGAGACTTTGACTGTTGCACTTGCTTCTTATTTTTGCAGCCTTCATTATGTTTTTTTGTCTAAAAAGTGGTCTCTTATGTAATATGCTGCTTTCTTTACTGACATACAAACATTTTTCTGTAACATTTAAAAAATCTGGAAAACTAATGTTTGGAATTCTAAAATGTTTTTGTACTGAATCAGTAATGTAGAAGTCATAAAATAAAAATCTATAACAAAGTTTGTACTTTCAAAATCAAACTATCAAAGCATATATGCATAGTATTGTATATATATATATATATATATATATATATATATATATATATATATACACACACTCCACTGGGCTCTCAAGACAGCCATCAGAGAAGCCTTATGGCAAGAGCCCGACCCGGAAGGCGGTTACTCGGGCAAATTAATTCAATTCAATTCAATTTTATTTGTATAGCGCTTTTAACAATGGACATTGTCAAAAGCAGCTTTACAGAAATAAATGGATTCACAAAAATATATTGTAAATATTTGAAATTATCACTGTGAATTTATCCCTAATGAGCAAGCCAGTGGCGACGGCGGCAAGGAAAAACTCCCCGAGATGATATGAGTAAGAAACCTTGAGAGGAACCAGGCTCAAAAGGGAACCCATCCTCATCTGGGTGCAACGGATAGTGCGATTATAAATAAATCCCTTCTATTTTTGTGTACTATATGGACAAATAGTACAATTGTGCAACCAATAAATTCATCACAGTTTTTGCAAGAAGTCCAGCTGGTTAAAATCTATCCACTGTCCACTGATGGAGTCCAGAGTATGAAGCTGCTCATGGCAATTACAACCCCAAAGCCACTACAGCAATCGCAGTCCCAAGCCATTACAGTACAGCTCCCCATATGAGATCCCCAAGCCATCTCCACTGCCCCCAGGTGGCACCATCCCCAGCAATCCAAACAGTTCTTCAGGCAATCCATATGGGGCCACCCCCAGCAGCAGCGAGCGATCTCAACCGATGAGAACTCCAACCAGAAGTAGGGCATCAGGATGGGTCAGGCAGTGAGGAGGAGCAGAAGGGGTCAGGATCACTGGCATCACTGGCATCTCAGAAGTAGCATGTGTAGCTCGACAGAGAGTGAGGGAGAGAGAGAGATGGAGAGAAAGGAAGAGATTGTTGGGTGAGCTTTTGTCCTCTAATGGTTAAGCATGATGTACTTTGCATGCAGAGTGCAAGCAGGGACTCCGACAAGACTAGCGTCTTGAACGTGAACGTGAGAGAGTGGGGGGGGCGACAGCATCCAAACATCCCAGTTCACCACAACACTCTATGCCTGTGAAACCCTCCAGACCTGCCCCTGTACCTAAGAAAACTATTCATAAAAGGCTTGACTAAACAAATATGTTTTCAGCCTAGTCTTAAACACTGAGACTGTGTCTGAGCCCCGAACACTAAGTGGAAGGCTGTTCCATAACTGTGGGGCTTTGTAAGAGAAAGCTCTACCCCCAGCTGTAGCCCGCATTATTCGAGGTACCAACAAACAGCCTGCACCTTTTGATCTGAGTAGGTGTGACGGATCATAAAAGACCAAAAGTTCGCTCAGGTACTGTGGCGCGAGACCATTTAGTGCTTTATAGGTCAATAGTAGTATTTTATAATCAATACGAAATTTGATTGGGAGCCAATGCAGTGTGGATAAGATAGGGGTTCTAGTAAGGACTCTCGCTGCTGCATTCTGGACTAACTGGAGCTTGTTTATGCATCTACTGGAACATCCAGACAGTAAGGCATTACAATAATCCAAACTAGAGGTAACAAAAGCATGAACTAATTTTTCTGCATCGTGTAGTGACAATATATTTCTTATTTTAGCAATATTTCTGAGATGAAAGAAAGCAATCCTAGCTATATTATCTACATGAGCTTCAAAAGAAAGACTAGAGTCGATAATCACACCAAGGTCTTTTACTGCTGCACATGATGAAACAGAAAGGTCATCCAGAGTTATTATGTAATCAGAAAGCTTACTTCTAGCTGCATGTGGTCGTAGTACAAGTACTTCTGTCTTGTCAGAATTAAGTAAGAGAAAGTTAATAAGCATCCAGTTTCTAATGTCTTTTACACATTCCTCAACTTTATTAAGCTGGTGTCTGTCATCTGGCTTTGCTGAAACATACAACTGTGTGTCATCAGCATAACAGTGGAAGCTAATACCATGCTTACGGATAATTTTACCCAGAGGTAGCATATATAGAGAAAAGAGCAGTGGGCCTAAAACAGAGCCTTGCGGGACACCAAACTTTACCTTAGTATGAGAAGAGAAGTCACCATTTACGTTTACAAACTGATAACGATCAGTCAAATAAGACCTGAGCCAGGAAAGGGCTATTCCCTTAATGCCTACTACATTTTCTAGTCTATCGAGGAGAACAGCATGATCAATGGTATCAAAAGCTGCACTAAGGTCAAGCAGCACCAGCAAGGAGACACAACCCTGATCAGAGGCCAGTAGTAAGTCATTTACAACTTTTACCAGTGCTGTCTCTGTGCTATGATGAGGCCTAAATCCTGACTGATACATTTCATGAATGTTATTCCTATGTAAGTATGACCATAGCTGCTGTGCTACAACCTTTTCTAGGACCTTGGAAATAAAGGGGAGGTTTGATATTGGTCTATAGTTAGACAGCTGACAGGGGTCAAGGTCAGGTTTTTTTAATCAGGGGCTTGATAACTGCTAATTTAAAAGATTTAGGTACATAGCCAATGCTAAGGGAAGAATTGATTATCTTTAAAAGAGGATTGATTGTTTCAGGAATTATCTGTTTGAGGAAACAAGTAGGTAAAGGATCTAGCATACAGGTTGATGATTTTGATGATGAAATTAGTGAAATTAGTTCAGTCTCTTCAAGGGGAGTAAAGCGTTGTAGTTGTTTATCTAATATTATCATATTATCATCTACAGGGTTAGTTATAGAACTGTCCAGTTTTAAATTAATAGTCTGAATTTCTAGCCTGATATTTTCAATTTTACCATAGAAAAAATTCATGAAGTCATCGCTACTATATAATGATTGTGTGCGTGTTTCTATTGTGGTCTTATTCCTAGTTAATTTTGCTACAGTATTAAATAGGAATCTAGGATTATTTCTGTTATCTTCAATTAGGGTGGAGAGATACACTGATCTAGCAGCACTAAGAGCTTTCTTATAGCTCAAAAGGCTCTCCTTCCATGCTATTTGAAATACTACCAAGTTAGTTTGACGCCATTTACGTTCTAGTTTTCGAGTGGTCTGTTTTAAAGTTCGTGTGTGATCGCTATACCAGGGCAAATTATATGTCCCCACCACAGCAAGCCAGTAGGTCTTTGACTGGGGGCATGCCTCCCCATTCTCCAGACACCCAGGAGTGACCAGGACCCTTAAATTTCGTAGCATTTTGTGGCTGAGGACAGAGAACGACAGCCAAGACTTTACTGCAAAATGCCAGGTGTGTGCCTACAATAAGGCCCCCCTGCACTAAACCTGCAGGCCTTCTTCATCCCCTCTCTATCTCCAACAGCCCATGGTCCCTCGCCTTCCTCGTGGCCCTACCTAAGCTCCCTTCTGCTAAGGAGATGGCACAGCTATTAATGCAGCAGCACGTTGTGTGCATTCATGAGATGCCTAGCAACCTGGTGTTGACCTTTCCTCCAGCTTCCACCCCCAACTGAATCAAGACCTAGGTTGTACTTTGAAACTGGCTCTGCACTATTTGGCCATGGTCCCTTGTGTCCCTGGACTTTGTTACAGGTCTTCCCAAGTCCAGGGGCAACATGACGATCCAGGTCCTAGTTGGCCTGCAAATTTGTGGCCCTACCATAGCTCCCTTCCTCTAAGGAGACGGCACAGATATTAATGCGGCAGAGTGTTGTTTGCATTCACGGGATGTCTAGTGATTAATATTGACAGTGCATAAATCGCCGGCGATTAAATCTGGTCACCTATAGGCTGCACTTGGGGTACGGCATGCAATAATGATGGTGATGGCAGAGAGGGGATGAGTTTTTGCACAGAAAAACACATCTCAACATTTGTTGAACAGTGCAGTCTTTGTTTATTCCACCTCTGCACGCATGGCTTCTCCTTATGATGAATCAAGACGGTAGAACCTCATAAACAACTGCCAATCACTGAAACAATAATGAACATGACTAACATCTCAAACATATTAATGCCAGCTTGCATTAGTGGTGTAAATTGTAAATATTTTTTAAAAATAATAAATTTCTTTTATTTGCATTCATTTCTGGATTTTTTTTGTTTATAATTCTAGCTAGCTAGCTGTCACTATCTTCTTCAGCTAGCAGCTTAGCTGCTTTTGGCATGAAATGGCAGACATTGTTAATGTTGAACTGATTTTAGAAAAGTCTTTTGATGCTCATACTCATGAGGAGAGACTGAAAATTAAACCAGAGGGCATTATGTGGAGTGTCTGCCATACACATCCTTGTGAATCAGAACCTATAAAGAATAATCAATAACGTGTTAGAATGAGCACATTAATATAAACCTATTGTTTATACTGAAAAATGAGAAATCATCTACAATGAGATGAGAAATGAGAAATCATCTGAGTCATCACTGAAAATATAGATACATGATGGGATGACTATACAACTTTGAAAAATAAATGTCTAAATATAGCTACAGCACACTATATAAAGTTGTCCACATGTGATTTAAATGAAAACGATCATATTTTCAATGACATTTCAGTAAGGCTATAAAGTGCATCAGTGTGGTCCTGTAATAAAAAAAGAAAATGTTTGAATATGACCATTAATGTAATTTTGAAACAATTTTCAGTCAAGTCGAATTTCAAAGGGTGTAAACGTTTCTCCTTTTCTAATTGCATGGCTTTTCCTTTTATTTTAGCTCTTTTCTGAGCTCTTCTGATATTTGTTAAATACAAAAACAAACTAACAGAAAGGTGTACTTGGTATCAATATATGCAATAATAAAATTGTTCGTACATCTGATTTTTTTTTTTTTTTTTTTTGCACATTACCTCTTTGTAGATCTTTGTCAAACTAGACTAAACACACTTTCATTTATTTAATTTTATTATTATTTTTTTATCATTTACAAAAATTATATATATATGATGTTTAATAAAACACATTATAAATACATACTTAATAAATGTACAAAGAACCAGAAATACAAATGATGTACTTTTGGCTGTGTATCACCTCAAAAAAAAAAAAAAAATCACATTTATTTTATTTTTCCTTTACAAGCTTTACATTGCAGAACATCTTTTATAACTAGAAAATATTTAGCAAAATTTAGCAAATGCTCACCCTGTTTACAAACATTGAACCATATGGTATATTCCAGTTTTCAATTATTCAACTCAAAATCTGTAAATAACTCATTGCTCAGTAGCATCTTAGAAGGAATGAATAAAATCGGGTTACAGAACCAACATTTATTTATCTGACCATTAATGAATTGATGTATATTACAAGCTTATATTATGGATATTATATGATATTATAAGCTTATTTTATGGTTACTGTTCTACAGCTGATGACAGAGCACAGATACAGACACAGAGACACTGCTCAGCATGACATTTCAATAATGTACATACTTGGACCTACCTTGAAGTAACAAAGGTCTGCTTAAAGATGTACTGAATATGGTTTGTGCAAACAATTATTTTATTGCAAGTGTACAAGAAGTATCTTTTTAACACTATTTCTGTGAATCAAGTTCAGAGCTCAGTGAGTATATGGCAAATTTTGACTTGCCATACTGTTGGTTATCAGGTTTACTGGGTGTAATGCAGCAGGGAAATCCAACTGTGCTAAACTCCAGTCTTCCAGGACTGAAGCTGGGCAAGATTAATGATGTTAAAACTTTCAAAACCATCACATATTTTAGGTCTTGGTTCAGTGCCTTAGGACTTTGTAGTTACATTAATTTCTATCTGGATCTCTAAGCCCTGCCTCAAGCATGTTCAGTAACACAGTGTCACAAATGGAAGGTCTACTGACTGACTATTCAACCAAACTGACCGAATGGTGAAGAACTATGTGTATTCATACCATTAAATTCTCATAGGCTGTCTTTTCTAACCTCTGAATTTCTTAGAAAGTCTTGTTCTGAGCTCACTCTTTCTTGAGGAATATACAGACAATCTCTGTGTGAAAATGGGCATTCGCAATCAAGAGGCTGTTCAGACTTCTTAATGCAGTGTCTAGCTCTCCATTTCGATGTCCTGTTTGATAAAAAATTCACATAATAAACATAATTTCTCAGATTACAGTGAATCTCTGTGTTGGAGCTAACAAACTGCACTTAAATATGGAATCATGTGATTTATCTGGGTTTGCATTTGTTTAAACATACACAGTCATGGTTATGCTCAACACCAGTTCTTTTAATTTGCCATGAGACAAGCTTAAATTTAAGCCTTGGGTTCTGTTCTCACCTGCCATTACAAGCTCAACAAGTTCCATGGTGACTTCAGAGAACATATTCTCCATTCTCTCAATGAAGGCCCGCTTCTCCAAGGCCACTGAGAAAACCTGGCACACCTGCTGGATCATCTTAACTACCCAGTTCATGCAGTAACCATCCTTCTCACTCACCTGGTACAGTGACAATGTATAAGCTTTTGTATTATTAAAAAACCTATTCAGCAATTTCAAGACAGTGCTTTTTTTCACTCTGAACAGAATTTAAACGTACAAACTGACATACATTTTAAGTAATCAAAAAGAAATATTAAAACAGACACTTTTCATGTATAGTTTAAGAATGATCATTCCATTTCTGTGTTTGTTTTTTTGCTTCATTTCACATGTGAATAAAACAAACGTGTCCAACGTATCAGGGGTGTCCAATCTTATCCGCAAAGGGCCGGTGTGGGTCCAGGTTTTCATTCCAATCAAGCAGGAGCCACACCTGATTCCACCTGTTTAATCAGTTGATCTTGGATTTCAGTAGACTCAGGTGTGGCTTCTGCTTAGTTGGAATGAAAACATGCACCCACACTGGCCCTTTCTGGACACCCCTGGTTTAAATGTTGTGCACAATTCAAAGCTCTGCACAATGACAATAAAGTTGAATCTAATCTAATTGAAGCTTGTTCACTAAGTTATTTCACAGCTTTTGAGAGGTCTTTTCATTTGTGGGCAGCATTTCTGCCTCACATTTTGAGGGTCCCTGGGCTTGATCCTGTACTTGGGTTGTGCGTGTTCTGTCTGTGTATGTGGGTTTCCTCCAGGTTCTCCGTTTTCTTCCCACTGCTCAAAAACATGCAGGTAGGTGGACTGGCTATGCTAACTTGCCCCCAGGTGTGAATAGGTGTCTTTAGGTGAGCTCCAAAATGCCCTCATTTTTAAATGGAAAAAATGAGTTAGACAGATGTCTGCAGTGAATGTTTTGTGAGACTGCAGGCTGGCTAAAACCTGAATGGGTAACAATGCACTGATACTTGAAAAAGCTCTTAAAACTGTATTTAAAACTCTCAGTAGACAGCAGTGGAAAAAAGGAAATCATCCTGTAAGAAGGGACTCAGCATGCTAAAATAGGCTGACCCTAGGAGGAGCTGACCTGACAATCTGTAACACGGAAGTGTGAAAAAGCTCTATAAATAACCATCGTATAGCCTATACACTGATCAGCTATAAGCTTAAAACCACTGACAAGTAAAGTGAATAACATTGATTATCTCATTACAATGGCACCTGTAAAGGGGTGTTATATATATTAGGCAGCAAGAGAGCAGTCAGTTCTCGAAGTTGAAGTGTTGAAAGCAGGAAAAATTGTGATGGCTAGACGACTGGGTCAGACCATCTCCAAAATTGCAGGTCTTGTGGGGTGTTCCCGGTATGTGGTCATGGGCTCACAAGGCTCACTGACGCTCGTGGGGAGCGAAGGCTAGCCCGTCTGGTCCGATCCCACAGAAGAACTACCGTAGCACAAACTACAGAAAAAGTTAATGCTGGCTATGACAGAAAGATGTCAGAACACACAGTGCATTGCATCTTGCTGTGGATGGGGCTGCGTAGCCAGAGATCAGTCAGAGTGCCCATGACCCCCGTCCACCGCTGAAAGTGCCTACAATGGGCACATAAGCATCAGAACTGGACCATGGAGCAATGGAAGAAGGTGGCCTGATCTGATGAATCAAGTTTTCTTTTACATCATGTGGATGGCCGGGTGTGTGTGTGCCGCTTACCTGGGGAAGAGATGGCACCAGGATGCACGATGGGAAAAAGGCAAGCCGGCGGAGGCAGTGTGATGCTCTGGGCAATGTTCTGCTTGGAACTCTTGGGTCCTGGCATTCATGTGGATGTTACTTTGACATGTATCACCTACCTAAACATTGTTGCAGGCCAAATACACCACTTCATGGCAACGGTATTCCCTAATGGCAGTGGCCTCTTTCAGCAGGATAATACACCCTGCCGCACTGCAAAAATTGTTCAGGAATGGTTTCAGGAACATGACAAAGAGTTCAAGGTGTTAATTTGGCCTCCAAATTCCCCAGATCTCAATCCGATGGAGCGTCTGTGGGAAGTGCTGGATAAACAAGTCGGATCCATGGAGGCCCCCCTCACAACTTACAGGACTTAAAGAATCTGCTGCTAACGTCTTGGTGCCAGATACCACAGCACACCTTCAGAGGTCTTGTGGAGTCCGTGCCTCGATGGGTCAGAGCTGTTTTGGCGGCATAAGGGGACCTACACAATATTAGGCAGGTGGTTTTTTTATGTTATGGCGGTGTATATTATTTTCGTGTGTTTAACGATGGGTTAGTAAGTATTTTTTACTTATGTTTTTTAGTCATCAAATCTACTGATTGTAGAACTGGCATTTATATGTCAATAGCAAGTAAAGTAATAAAGATTTATTAATTTGGAGGCATGGATCGACTGTCAACCCACCTCCTCTTTTTTAAAAACCCAGTTATGGGCACCCTATCTGGACACATCAAAACATATTCCTATGACTCCTATAGATATTGTTAAACAATCCAAGGTGTCTAAATTTATTATACAATAGTCAATATTGAATGCATGTGAATGTGATGGGATTGTCTGGTGTTGTCAATCCATGTTTCTTTTTAATCTATATATGATAAACAAGTAATAAACAAACTCACTAGTTAGAGGGGCTTTGCATAACATACAGCTACCAACCAAAAACACTGCAAGAACCAACTGTGCTATTATATATGTATTCTAAATGTAATCTGAATAAGTTACCCTTTTTAAGTAATGTAATTGAAGTTCAAATTACATTGAGTATTCAGCCACGGATATGAATATACAGTATTTAAGTATTCAGCACTGAGCATAACACAATATTGCTGATGTGTAAGGAGCAGTAAATAGCCTCTGCCTATTGGATGCTGAGAACATACCAAACCTGTTCCAGCATGACAGTGCCCCTGTGCACAAAGTGAGCTCCATAAAGACATGGTTTGCCAAGGTTGGAGTGGAAGAACTTGAGAGTCCTGCACAGAGCCCTGACCTCAACCCCACTGAACACCCTTGGGATGAACTTGGAATGATGACTGCAGCCCAGGCCTCCTCACCCAACATCAGTGCCTGAACTCACTAATGCTACTTTGGCTTAGTGACCACAAATTGCCACAGCCACGTTTCAACATCTAGTGGAAAGCCTTCCCAGAAGAGTGGAGGTTATTATAACATCAAACTGGGGACTAAATCTAGAATGGGATGTTCAAAAAGCACATATGGGTGTGATAGTCAGGTGTCCACAAAATTTTGGCCATATAGTGCGGATAGTCTGTGGGAAAAGAGCAATGGAGGAGTTTGGGGAAGGGGGATTAGCGCCACTATATGGAGTTCAGCAGACTGACAACTGAGAAGAAGCTATTTCTTAGTCTGCCGGTGGGTCCTACTGTTCTTCCTGGATGGGTGAGGAGTGAACAGTACATGATTAGGGTTAGCCATGTTCTTGAAGCTGGACACACATGCTACCTCAGCCCTACTAATGTAGACAGGGGTGTGCACATAGCTCCTCTTGGTTCTCCAGTTGTCCAAGATCAGCTTTGTGGTCTTCTGGGTGTTGCGGGTCAAGTTGTCGGGACACCACACTCCAAGATGTTGGACCTCTTCCCATCAAGATGTTAGGCCTTCTCATCCCCAATGCTAATCAAGCCTACCACTATAGTGTTATCTGCAAACTTAATTATGGAGTTGGAGCCATGAACAGGAACACAGTATGGGTGAAATGGGAGTAGAGGATAGGGCTAAGTAAATAGCCCCATGGAACAACGGTGTTCAGGAAAAGGATAGAGACTGTCAAGCCAAACAGACTGCGGTTCTGTTAGTAAGGAAGTCCAGGGCCCAATTACAGAGGGAGATCCAGTGTGGAAGGCAGGCAGGATTTCAGATAGGAAAGGATCAGCCTCTCTACCTGCAATGATGCAGTTGAGGGCATCAGGACAGAAGTCATTGAGGGTTTGCACAGGCCCTGAGCACATGGCCATCTGGGATGCCATCAGATAAGATAAGATAAGATAAGATAAGATAAGCTTTATTGATCCCACAGTGGGGAAATTCACTTATCACAGCAGCTCACAGACAGTTAAAGTGCAGGAAGAAAGAAAAGGAAGGAAGAAAGAAAAGTTAAAACTATAACTATATATACACCTTAGGAATAATAAAATAAATAAAATTATATAAAATTTACAAAATATTGCACATTTGAACATCACAGTAATGCGGTGTTGTAAGAAATAAAATTATATAAAATTATAAAATATTGCACATCTGAACATCACTGTAATGCAGTGTTGTAAAGTCTGACAGCCACTGGTATGAATGACCTGCGGTAGCGCTCCTTCCTACACTGGGGGTGTAGCAGTCTGCTGCTGAAAGAGCTACACAGGGTCTCAACAGTCCCATACATGGGGTGAGAGGTGTTGTTCATACTCCTCTCACCCACCACCTCCACAGAGTCCAGTGGGCAGCCCAGGACAGAGCTGGCTCTCCTAACCAGCTTGTTCAATCTCTTATTGTCCCGCTCTGTACTGCCTCCCACCCAGCAGACTACAGCGTAGAGGATTGCGGAGGCCACCACAGTATCGTAAAATGACCTTAATAATGTCCTGCACACTCCAAAAAACCCTAGTCTCCTCAGCAGGTGAAGGCAACTCTGGCCCTTCTTGTACAAAGCATCAGTGATATCCAGCCAGTCCAGTCTATCAGGGCCAACAGCGTTGCATGCATTCACTCTGCTCAGGGTGGAGCACACATCACTGGTGGAGAGTGTCAGCGGCAGGTCACCGGGTGGGAGCTCAGCTTTGATGGGAGGTTCTGTGTTTCCCTGGTTGTAGTGAGCGTAGAAGATGTTGAGCTCAAATTTGCAGGATTTAAATCACCAGTAACAAGGGTCCAATAAAGGCTCCATTCGGAGACACTGTTTGTAACTTGCTAGCAGCTGCACCAAATTTTTTCATGGATAACCTCCAGAGGGACAGAGTCTGCAGTGATTACCTTGTGCAGTGAAAGGGTCTACACTTAATAATACAGAACTCCTTATCAGCAGAACAGTGGGTCTTAGATACAATAGTGTCTGTATACCAAGCCTTGTTTACAAATATGCAAGCACCCTCAGCTTTTCCATTACCGGAGTCCACAACTGTTCTGTCAGCCCTGAAGATGTTAAGTCCCTCTAGCTCAATCATGTTATTTGGTGTGTTACTGTTGAACCAAGTTTCCACGAAAATCAAAACATTGCAGTCCATAAGCATTTTCCATGTAATTCAAAGAAATAGTTTGTCTATCTTGTGCGCCAAAGACCGTATGTTGGCGAGGAATGTTGGTCAGTGAGGGTTTAGCCTTAGCCTAGCCCACAGCCCACCCTGTTTACCCCATTTATGAAACTTGCCAGTGAAAAAATGTGTGGTCATTTGTGTGTTAAGAAAGACTTTGCCTGGGCATAATTGTGTTGCATTACAGTGATGCCTCAGTTCAAATCCTGGTACCACCAAGATGCCACTATTGGGCCTTTTGAGCATAACCTATAACCTTCATCTGCTCAGCTGCATTGCAAGCCACATTAGACAAAACCATCTGCCAAAGTAATATCTCCATAACTGAATAAGAAGTCCAGCCTCCACTAGTATGAGACATTTAACATGACATGTAAAAACACTCACAGACAAGTAGAAAGGCCTGGACAAATGTACCTTCCAAAACTGTCTTTTTATGATCCAACACAGAAAATGTTGTTATTGTTGTTAGGATAAAGTATACATGTGTCTTTCATATTTTTCTTATCCACTTCTTAAATCTGAGTGTCACAGCTTTAAAATGTTTCTTACAAAACAGATGTATTTCTTACCAGAATAAGGAAAATCAGGAGTCGGGAGATCTCAAAGAGCCTGCCATTGATGGCCTTGCTAGCTAGCACATTGTAGCAGATATTATTCCCACACAGGATGAGCAGACGTGCCACATTCTCCATATGCCATGGCTGTGGCATGACTAGCAAATACATATAAACCAGATAACTGAATTTTCTGCAAACACATGTTAAAAACCTAACACATAATACAGGATTATAATACCCATGATCTCATTTATGATGGCAAGAATTGTGTCAGTGCTCCAGCTTTTGTTATCAGTGTTTCCATAAAGGAGGATGATTGCCTTGGCCAAATCCCACAGGGCACCATGTACAACTGCACCATCCCGCACATCCTGCCAGCCTAGCTTCCCTGAGGAAGATAAGCAATAAGATAAAAAATGCAGATTGCACTTTGCAGATTACATTTTGTGTGCAAATGCAATGTCAAACCGGAACAACTGTTTATAAGACAGGCTGTGATCTGTGACACAGTCATTGGTTAAAGAAAGTCAATTCAACTCTATATTTTTATTTCTCTGGTCCTAAATAACAATTGTGCAGTCCTCACCAACTGCTATAAGGAAACAACTAACCTCAGGTGACAACCAAAAAAAGAACAGATTTTAATATTAAGTCATTTTTTCTCAAAAAGGAACCAACATTCAGAAAAAAGACTGAACAAGTATGGCTTTCATGGAAGTATGGCTAGGAATATGCCAGCACGACTTAGGTTTGCAAAATTGCATCTGCACAAACCATAAAAGTTCTGGAACAATATCCTTTGGACTGTCATCATGCACAGAACCATGTTTGGCAAAAACCAAACACACCACATCATCACAAACTCCCCGTAACAACTGTCAAGCATGGTGGTAGAGGGGTGATGATTTGGGCTTGTTTTGTAGCCACAGGACCTGGGAAGCTTGCAGTCATTGAGACAACAATGAACTCCACTTTATACCAGAATATTCTTGAGACGAATGTGAGGCCATCTGTCCAGCAGTTTAAGGTGGGCTTAAACTGGGTCATGCTACAGGACAATGATCCCAACTACAGCAGCAAATCAACATCTGAATGGCTGAAGAAGAAAAAAATCAAAGTGATGACTGGCCAAGCTGATTGATGATTGGTGGGATCTTAAGAGAGCTGTGCATAAACAAATGCCCTCAAACATCACTGAACATCTGTTGTAAAGAATTAAAGGAGGGTGTACTTTCTTTTTCCCATGACTGTATTAAGTTATTACACCATGATATGTCCACTGAACTAACATGCTCTCAAGAGGCGACACCGGTATGAGCGCCTAAGCATGGCATGGCAACTCCCCCCTCATCTTAAGTCACTTAAGTCCTCTCCATAAAAACCCATATAGGATACTGATCTGAAATGGGCATCATTAAAGACTGGGTGTACAGTTAAATCCAGAGTGTTGCTCTTTCTCCTGCCAGTACCCTGTCAAGAAATAAAGCTGAGACATATCCAGTGTTGACTGACTGAGGTCTTGACGTGATGCTTGATGCAATCCGAAGTGAATTCTGAGTTACAGCTAAACTTACAGAGCATGTTATTTAATATGCTGAGCAGAGAGTGTCACTCAATAATACAAAATGGACTAAAGTGTAATGCTTGACAGGCAGTTTATTATCTAGGTGTTCGAGTATTACCATAGCTATTGATTGCTATAATCCAGCATTCTGAAGAATAATACATTTCATTTTTTTCAAGTGGCTATTTGTATCTGCAAATAAGATATATTTTCCATCAGGTGTTCTTGGTGTTTTACAGTAATGTTCCAGAGGAAGCATGAAACTACACACTGAGCATTTTTTGGCTATGGCACAGTCAAAACTGAAAGATGTTGAAATGTTACCATCTGACTGCAGTGGGCCAAAGAGGATAAAGAGTAGACGAGCTTGGCTGATGATTGGCCAGGGTCTGAGGATGCATGTAAGCCAGAAATGAGCATCCCTTCTGTTTTTCCACTGATCAAACATGACACCTCTGCAGAAAAAACGGACTTCCAGCTCCAACCTGTAGCATGTACCTGACACAACAAACTTTTCTTCTAAAAAAGACTGGTGTAACTTAGTAAGAATTTGAAATAGCAGGTCCTCTAAAAAGAATAATACAACAATGAGTATGGGACATTTTTTTCATCATTAAAATTAAGTATTTACTTGATTTATCCTAGACTCTAAATCAGAATATAAATTACACTTTGACATTTACTATTTGTATAAATGATTTCTAATAGATTACATAATTGATAGCCATTGACATACCTGGCTTGCTTGCAACAGCTGCCTCTATTTTCCACTGAAGATGTGTGGTTTTACACAAAAAGTTAAATACACGCTGACATTCCAGCTCATCCCAACCAGCTATCAGGGTCTATAAGGGGTTTCAATAAGATGTAAAACAAATGTGATGGAATACTGTCACAAGAACAGAACAGAAAATATGAAATTCCCTTCCTTAATGCAAAACATTTATTCTCTGTGACCACTGTACTAACACACTCTCCTTATAAACAAGTTACCATGCTACCATACCTTGTACAGGGATCTATTTTTACTTATTTATTTTACATACACTAAATGGTCAAATGTATGTGGACACCTGACCATCACATGCGTATGTGGTTCTTTCCCAAACTGTTGCCACAAAGTTGGAGGCACACAATTGTACAGAATGTCTTTGTATGCTGTAGCATTGCAATTTCCCTTCACTGGAACTAAAACCTGTTCCAGCATGACAATGCCCCTGTGCACAAAGTGAGCTCCATGAAGACATGGTGTGTTAAGGTTGGAGTGGAAGAACTCGAGTGTCCTGCACAGAGCCCTGACCTCAACCCCACTGAACACCTTTGGGATGAACTGGAACACTGCACCCCAGACCTCCTCATCCAGACATCAGTGCCACAAGAGCCTACCTCACTAATGCTCTTGTTGCTGAATGGGCAAATCCCCACAGCCATGCTCCAAAATCTAGTGAAAAACCTTCCCAGAAGAGTGGAGATTATTATAACAGTAAATATGAAATGGGATGTTCAAAAAGCAGGTGTGGATCAAATTAAGGCAGGCTAATCTTTAACCTTGAAGATGCATGGGTTCATCAGTTTAATTTATTGAAAAAGAGAAAGAATATATGTAAACACAAAATTTAATATGTTCAGACATTTTGTAATAATCTCCTCCAAATTCCTAGAAACCCATTTTGTATGTCTCAAATCTGAAATTCCACCCATGTACTCAAAGATATCTCTCACATTTGTCATCAAAGACATGCAAGTTGAGGGTACATATAAATATATATGTACCCTCAATTTGCATGTTTTTGATTACAAATACAGTAATTTTGCACAAGTCCACAAGTGCACAAGTCCAGCAATTTTGTTAAAGTATCTAAAAAAAATTACTGTTTCTGATGAAGGCTAAGCAATAATGTAATTCGTCTTACATTTATAACTGCCATTCATAATAAATACCTGTTAAAGTAGTTATTTAAATAAACCCTGGTTCTTCTCTCAAACTGCACATATACTGTACATCACTCTGAAGCATTACTTTCACTACAAATGTATGTCAGGGCTAGCGGCCTGCTTAATTAAATTACGAATGTGACGAATTTACTAAAGCCAATAAAGATTGGCCTTGTGGGGATAACCTATTTCTGCAGCATGCCCACGGTGTATATTACTGTCTGTTTTGTTACAGTTAACTGTTTGTTGTTTCCTCTCAGACGCTGCCTAAAACTTTCAGTGAACATTTCAATGAGTCAAATTAACATTTCCAGGCACTTTCCAACTGCAAAATCTAATCTATAACCCAGCCTACTTGCCTGCAAGAACACTCCATAGCAAGCAAAACCTTGGCACAAAGGTAGCACATCACATTGCTCGATCCTGAAGCAGGGGATCTAGAGGAATTGAAACAAAGAAAATCATTAAAATGACCAGGTGGTTGATACATTTTAGTATATCCTAATTCTATGCTTTATACAGAATTAATTGTAAGTCAATCTGCTAAAGAGTGAACCAAATTCCAGTGGTTTTGTGACCCTGATTTATCCTAAAGAGTGGTTATTTTCCTCACAATATAGGCTAACGAACAGTAATGTAACATAGGGTTTAAGCCATAGTTAACAGAATTGATTTAAAAATAGATATTAACAAAAATCCAAAAGCAAAAAAAAAAAAGTAACCAAAGCATTACAAAGACAATGCACCAAGTAGACAGACTGGCCAAATCTACACTATACACCTGCTCATACATGTAATTATCTCATCAACCAATCATGCAACAAAAGCACAATGCATAATATCATGTAGATACAGGTCAAGAGCTTCATCAAACATCAAACATCAGAATGGGGAGAAACCGTGATCTCAGTGACCGTGGCATGGTTTTTGGTGTCAAATGGCCTGGGTTGAATATTTCGGAAACTCCTGGGATTTTTCACACACAACACACAACTCTATAGAGGTTACAGAGAATGGTGCTAAAAAACAAAGACACAGTCAGTGAACAGATGTTCTGTGGGTGGAAATGCCTTGTTGATGAGAGATGCCAGAGGGGAATGGTCAGACTTGTTCAGGAAGGCTACAGTAAGGAAGGAAGGCTACAGTAACTCAAATGATTACTCTCACTCACAACTGTGTTGAGCAGTAAAACATCTTAGAACACACATCATGAAAAACCTTAAAGCAGATGAGTTACAATACCTGAAGACCACATCAGGTTACACTCCTGTCAGCAAAGAGCAGGAATATGAGGCTACAATGGGTGCAGGTTCACCGAAAGCATACAGTTGAAGAGTGATAAAATGTCTCCTGGTCTGATGAAGCTCAATTTCTGCTGCAATATGTAGATGGTCTATGCAGAATCCATGTATCCACTCTGACTTGTGTCAAGAGTACAGGCTGGTGGTGGTATAATGGTGTGGGGAATGTTTTCTTCACACTGGGTCCCTTAATACCAACCAAGCATTGTTTAACTGCAACACCCTTTCTGAGTATTTTTTTTCTGATCATGTGCATCCCTTTATGGCCACAATTCACCCACCATATAATGGCTTCCAGTATGATAACGTGCCCTGTTACAAAGCACAAGCCATTTCAAACCAGTTCCAGGAACATGATGATGAGTTCAGTGTACTTCAGTGGCCTCCCCAGTCACCAAATCTGAATCCAATAGAACACACCTATGGAATGTGACAGAACCAGAGATTTGCAGCAGGAAGGTGCAGATGAGAAATCTGCAGCAATTATGTGATGCAATCACTTCAAGATAGAGCTGAATCTCAAAGGAATTTTTTCCAACACCTTGTGGAATCCATGCCATGAGGTGGCTGGTGAGTATATATATATGCTACATACACTCACCATCTACTTTAATAGGAACACCTGTACACCGCACATTTATGCAGTTATCAACAGTCTCTAGAGTTTACACAGAATGGTGCGAAAAACAAAAAATAATTAAGTGAATGACATTTCTGTGGAAATGCCTTGATGATAAGGCGAGGTCATATGAGAGGTCAGATTGGTTCAAGATGCCAGGAAGGATATAGTAACTCATATAATCACACTTTACAACCATGGTGAGCAGAAAAGCATCTCAGCATACACAAAACATCAAACCTTGAGGTGGATGGGCGACAACAGCAGAAGACCAGATCAGGTTCCTCTCCTGTCAGCCAAGAACAGGAATCTGAGACTATCATGGCCACAGACTCACCCAAACTGGACAGTTGAAGATTAGAAAAGAAAAAAAAAATCACCTGGTCTTCAACTGGTCTTCACCTCAGTCTTCAACTGTCCATTATACATTTTGTAAGTGAGGCTGATGCATGTACATGGTTTACAATTAATAAAATATTGTGTGTACATGATTTGCAATTAATAAACAGGTAGAAACAAATAGGAACTTTTTTTTTTTGCACATGGATGTTTTTTTTACATCATTTGTCAGAACTTTTACGATGTAACTGTAACTTTGACATTTTGAATTCTTTTCCACATGTCCTGAAATTTGGGAAGTGCAATCCCTTGCACTAATAGAAAGTGGTCAGATTCATGATTCATTTATAGAAAATGTGTGACTATGATCCTGTGACTATGATAGGTTAGTTCCTACCAATAGTTTTGTTAACAACCATAGGCTATTTTTTTTTATTGTACTCTTTCTCTCATTGATAGTGTGTTTTTGCATTTCGTTCCATTTAGCCCTGTTTCAGACTTGTACATAACGAGATCTAATGAGAATACCTTTATGTGTTTTCAAATTTCTAAGCAGTAAGCTTGTCCATAGGGGTAGGTGGGGCAGATCCCCACCATTTATATCAGCCATTCAACAAATCTCCTCATTGACAACTCTATACATTTTAAATTCAGTTAAAATTACCTCTTTTGAATGACCAACAACTAAACGATGCAACAATGTTGCAATTTGTTAAATGGCCCACTGATTCGGTCGGCTTTCTAGATCTTGTTTGTACTTGTTTTTGCTGAAATTCACTGCCACATTTCTGAAGGACTGTCTCACAGAGAATATATTTAAGCCTACCTGTGAAAATGTGTTATAAATAAACTTCAGTCTTTCCTTGGTTGGTAGTAACAGAGTGCATCTCTTGAACAGTAAACCTGTGAAGAAGGGGATATGATGTTACCCTGAAAACAGTATAATGATGTGTCATTAAGAACACCAAATTTTACCACACGCAAAACTGCTGTGGCTGAAAACAACCTTAAATCATACCAAGGGATCTGAAATGATCAAGTATTGTGTTCAAGTGTTCAGCTTTGGGTGATGTGCAGTGAAACTTCTGCAAAATCATCTGGTTCCTCCAGGCCGAAGTGGACAGATGCCTTATGATGCAGTTACTGATGCTTTTTGATACCATGCTGAAAACACTGGCTTCTACAGCTAGAAAAAAATAATATATGGAAAGCCGGGTTGGGAGAGTTACTTTAAAAATGTATTCTATTACACTTACAAATTACTTAATAAAAAAAAGTTATCAGTAACATAATCTAAGTACCACAGTATGAAAGTAGTGTAAGCTGATTACTTTTGGATTACTTTTATATGTAAATAAAGTCAAGAGAAAAGCAACATGAAGAACATCAGCAACATCACAAAAGCATTTCAGAGAACAACTTTAGAGTTTCACCTGAAGTTATGATGGAAATGAGAAGTTACAGTGGAGCACATATCTGCAAGGGCAGTGATCAATCAAAAATTTGAAGATCGAAAATACTATTAATTTTCATAATTTTGCAACATGATCTTAGAAGCTTAGTTATACAGTGTGTATACTTACTAAACGTTATTATTTGTTTAAAAAGTTTGATTCAGCAAAAAATCCAGTTCTTTGTACATTCTTTGTAAATTTTTTTCTTATACATTAAA
Source organism: Pangasianodon hypophthalmus (assembly GCF_027358585.1). Lineage (NCBI taxonomy): Eukaryota > Metazoa > Chordata > Actinopteri > Siluriformes > Pangasiidae > Pangasianodon > Pangasianodon hypophthalmus. The sequence goes on along the minus strand of NC_069714.1, from coordinate 2,686,078 downwards.
AAATCATTAACTAATACAAGGAAAAAATGTCATTTCCATCACACACAACATTTAAAAAAGTCTATACCATTTACATGTACATTAGGCTATTTCAAAATACATGCTGATCAAGGCCGTGATCTTTCTTCATTTTACCGATCAACCTTGGTGGGAGTTCCCCTTAGGCATCCAGGAATGAATGGAGTGGGGTGATCGTTGGGGTGGGAGTCGTGGTTGGCGGGAGTTCCCCTTAGGCGTCCCATGTACTGGGAATGGACGGAGTGGGGTGATCGTTGGGGTGGGAGTCATGTTCATTTCTACCAAAATACAGGACATTCCCAGCACAGCTGGCAACCTTAACCACAACTGTGATCATGCAAACCAGGGAATTTCAAAGCACTAACTAACACTCAATCAGCGTTTCTTACCCTTTTCGTGAGCATGACCCGATTTTAAAAATCACAATGTTTTGTGACCCCCCCTCCCTGGATGTTAGATGGATAAAGATTAATATAATATAAAACAACTTCAAAGTTTGGAACTAGGCACTCAGTGGGATGATTGGGCTTGGATAGAGGATGCGAGGCAGTCCAGTCGTGGCTGAGTAGGGCTGAGGAAAAGATGCAAACTATCTTCCACCATGATTCTGGCTCTATTCTTGTTCTTCAAGTACAACGGCACTGAAAAACAGTCTCACAGAGATAGGTTGATGCGAATGGGAGAAGTTTTCACTCAGTTCTCTGTATTTGGCAATTCAATTGCCATTCCTGTCAATGATGTCTCTGTAAAGGGGTTTCTACTGTAATCCACTCTTCTGTTACAGACATGGCTTGATTTTCAGGGAAATACTCAAGAAATTGCATTTGCATGTCATTTAGCCCCGATAACCGGCCGCAAGTTGGCTTTTGACATGATGCTCATTCAGGAATGGGAAACCATCAATGTTATCATTGTCCGAGTGAGTTCCCATAATAACAGTTTTCTGATCCATGCTTCAATTTTATCAGAAAAGGTGAAGAGTGACACGTCCCATGACTTCCACCGCCCCCCCCCCGCTCCCGCTACTGCTTTGCGCCCCCCTGAGAGGTTGTGACCCCCAGGTTAAGAGCCGCTGTGTTATGTCAAAAGATTAATTTCTTTGGTTTTAAATGAAAAAATTGTAATCCTGATAGTATTCCCATTTTTTACAAAATGTATAATCTGATTACTTTGTTTTTTGATGTAACTGTAACGGATTACACTTACCAGCTTTTTTTGTATCCTGATAACATAATGCCGGTAATTGTATTCCGTTACTCCCCAAGCCTCTTTCAGATTTGAAAAAATCCTAAATTAGACAATATTCTTGCATCAGATCTTAAGATGAGTTTCATTTATCAAGCTGGATATGAATGGATTTATTCATAAATCATTTGTATAAGCATTTACCCAAGAAATTTGCCATTAACTAAAGAATAGATTAGATTAGATTCAACTTTATTGTCGTTGTGCAGAGTACGAGTATAGAGCCACTGAAATGCAGTTTTTCACATATCCCAGCTTGCTAGGAAGCTGGGGTCAGAGCGCAGGGTCAGCCATGATACAGCACCCCTGGAGCAGATGTGGTTAAGGGTCTTACTCAAGTGACCAACGGCAGCAGCTTGACATTGCTGGGGCTTGAACCCCTGATCTTCGTACCCAGAGCCGTAAATGTTTAGCCACCTCTGCCAAAAAAGTTAATATTAATATATTATACATTATTTATTATTTTTTATTATTATATTTATTATTAGTATTATAATAGTGAGTCAGTATAACTTCCACTTCTGCCTTTCAGCCTTTACCCTCATCGTTCATTTCATGCTCCCAGGACTTGACCTTTTATGGACTTTTGTGGGCGTCACTATGAGCTGTGTCGGGAATGAGTGTTGCACTTTATGGGTTATCAACATACACACAGGTACGAAGAAAATCAGCATTTCCAAAACTTTTGTAAATCCGGTGGTTTGGTTTACACAAACGTTTACACACAACTTTCCTGAAAGATTGATAAATGAGGTACCTCCTTGATAAAGGAGGAAGCCATGATGCACTGAGCATACTCCCGCAAGATGAAGTGAGAGAAACAACATGGCAGACCTCTGCTGCTAGATTTCCAGCCATAGCAACAATATCTAGCAATGGAAAATACACACTTTACATCGTCAAAACGCCAACAATATCCTCTCCGACGACCTGGAAGAGCTTGAGACCACTATCAACCACTATTACTATACCTATGCCAACATGAACAAAGAAAAAGCTCACTGAGAGAAGCCAAAGACCAGCAAACTTCACCATGCTACGCAGAGGTTACTGACATGTTACACTCCGTCGATAGTAAACTCTTAGGACTTGATGCAAGGCTCTCTCTGGTTGAAGCACTGCACAGAGAATTCCAGGCAATACATGAAAGCCTGGAGTTCAGTCAGGAGCAATTCGCAGCGCTAACAGAGGAAAAAACACTACTCCTATCTGTTAGCAAACTCACGACACAGCTCTCATTAGTGACCCAATAAAACAAACAAATGAAAGAAACTATTCTGGATTTACAAGTGTGCAGCATGCGAGACAATATAGTTTTTTCCGGGATCCCAGAATACCCATCCGAAGACCCTGAAAATGTGATTAAAAAATTCATGAACACAAACTAAAAATCCCACCTGAAACATCAACAAATATCGCATTCTACCGAGTTCACTGCCTAGTAGGGAAAAACCCCCAAAGTAAAGGACCAAGACCCATCATCACAAAAGCAGGACAGTATAAACACAAGGAACTTATCATGAGCAAAGGAAGCGAACTTTGAGGAACAGACTATGGAATTAACGATCAGTTTCCACGCAAAATTATAATCAGAAGGAAGAAAGTCCTAACCACAGGAAAAGAAATGATAAAAGAAGGAAGAAGAGCAGTTTTATCAGTGGATAAACTTTTCATAAACGGGCAGTTACACCAAGATAAAAACGTGACCTCTACTCACACCACCTACATACCTATCTATCTATCTACCTATCTATCCATCCATCCATCCATCCATCCATCCCTATCTACCTGGATCTACCTATCAGTAATTCACCTATACAAATACCAACTGTCATCCTTTATATAAATATCTATCTATATATTTTTTATTTTTTAAATAATCTTTGAAAATATCTATCTATCTATCTATCTATCCTTTTACTTTTCCAATAATCTTTGAAAATATCTACCTATCTATGTACACTATATGGCCAAAAGTATGTGGCCATAATAATAACACCTGACCATCACACCCATATGTGCTTTGTGCATCACATCCCATTCTAGATTTAGTCCCCTCTTTGATGTTACAATAAGCTCCACTCTCCACTCCACTCGCTTTGTGCACAGGGGCATTGTCATGCTGGAACAGGTTTGGGTCTCTCAGTTCCAGTGAAGGGAAATTGTAATGCTACAGCATACAGAGACATTCTATACAATTGTGTGCTTCCAACTTTGTGGCAACGGTTTAGGGAAGAACCACATATGGGTTTGATGGTCAGGTGTCCACAAACTTTTGGCTATACAGTGGAAAAGGGAAAAACAATCCCTCTGCTTTTAGGTGCACACAGCGCATAACCACACCACAACACCTGATTTGAATATCTATCTATCTATCTATCTATCTATCTATCTATCTATCTTGATTCGATCTAAATTTGATCTAAATACCAACCTCTCATACTTTATACAAATATCTATTTATCTATCTATTATCTATCAATCTATCTTTCTATCTATCTATCAATCAATCTGTCGATCTATTTTGAGTTGATCTATATAACAACCTACCTACCTACAAAAAAAGGGAAAAACAATTCTTCTGCTTTAGGCACACAGAACGCATAACCACACCAAAATACACACTCACTAAATCTCATAAATACCACTGATCTGCTGTCCATTGCAACCCTTCAGCCCCGCTATCCCTGCCTTAATACACACACACACAACACACAGTATTGCTAAACAACATAGAACAAAACACCTTAGGTATAAGCTTAACTTCCATACTTTAATTCATCACATTTCCCCGAAAAACTCACACCACCACTTTTTATCCTCTGTTGTTAACTGTTGTTCTTTGTCTGTTTGTCCATCCTCATGATTTATATCTCAGATGTACACCACCATGCTCACATACAAAACAACCCAATAAAATAACACTGACAAATAAGCTAGTGTCTACACAGCAATACTCACTTACTGTAGATCTATTGGTATGCCATCACACACATACGCATCAACATATAAACAATAGTACACCACTGGTAAACCCAACAAGAGATCTCCCAAAAATATGACATTAATCAAATACCTGACTTGGAACATGACAAAAAACAAAAAAACAAACAAACAAACAAAAAAAACAAAAAAAAAACAAAAAAAAAAAGTACTACAGCATCTTACTACACCAAACACAGACATATGCTTACTCCAAGAAACACATCTCTTGAACCAGACAGTCACAAATTACACACCCCACAATTCAGTCACATTTTTTCTGCCGACTTTTCTATTTATCAAAATTGCTACATCAAACAGAGGTGTAGTAATTTTGATAAACAGAAAAGTCACATTCACACACAACACTACTATCACCGACCCCCGAAGGCAGATACATCATTATAAACACCTCTATCAACAACAGTCTGTTAACTATACCTTCTTCAAACATCACGCAAACCTCCTGGACTCCCCAGTCATAATCAGCGGCGACTATAACATTCATTGACCCAGAATTAGGTAAAACCACTAGTACACATAAAACACTGAATTGGCAGACCACAGAAACAATAAGGCAATACATGTCTGATTTTGAACTTGTCAACTGTTGACGACTACAACACCTAAACACCAAGGAATACACAAATTACTCACCACCTCACCGTACACACTCTCACAATGATTTCTTTCTAACCAGTAACTCAATGATACCCTAAAGATGAATCACACAAACTCACTTTATTACAATCAGTGATCATGTTCCTGTATCTCTTACCTGGAATAGAAATCACCTTCAGAAGACAGTTTTTAGATAGTGCTTTAACACATCACTACTCAAAGATCCGGAATTTGATAGGCTCATGGGTATCCTTCATCAAAGGATGGGTATCCTTCATCAAAATAAATGATTCCCCAGAAACCCCACCAACGCTATTATGGGAAACAGGGAAAGCCGTTCTCAGAGGAAAAATAATACCCTATGCATCATATAAGAAAAGGAAAATAGTGAAAATGAAATAAATTAGAACAAAAGATTAGAATTAACTTCTAATCTTCTGAGAGACTAAAGGCAATCAACCCCACAGGAAGCCCAGAAACAGAATTAAGGAAACTCAAACTAGAATACAATGACTTCATAAACAAACAAAAAAAAAACTCAATTCCTACTACAAAGACTCAGACATGAAACCTTATAAATATATGAATATAATAATAAATCTGAAAAATTCCTAGCAAACCTCATTAAACTAAATAAAGAAAGAACAACAATCCCAATTATCAAGAACTCATACAAAGACCATACAAACCCCAGAGGGAATTAACAATACAATTAGATCATTCTTTCAAGACCTATACTGGTCACTTGAAGATCTGGACACAGAGACATCGATAACTTTCTAAATAATATCAGATTCAATATCAGAAGTACAAGTAAATTCCATAGATAAACTGATAGAACCAGAAGAGATCTATAACGCCTTTAATAATATGGCTAATAATAAAGCACCATGTCCTGACGGATTTCTGGCTGAATTCTAAACACAGTTCTGGGCTATTCTGGCACCACTATTTAACAAATTAGCATCCAAAAATTAAACAGAATATGACACTACCAACAGAAATGAATACCACCAGTATCTCACTTCACTTAAAATCCAACAAAGACCCCACTTTACCCTGTAGTTACTGTCTTTTATCATTGATTAACACAGACAAAATCATAAGCAAGACTCTAGCTACTAGAATTGAAACAATTATTCCTTCAATAATCAACCCAGATCAAACCAGATTCATTAAAAGCAGACAGTCAGCCACCAACATGTGTAGACTCCTCAACCTGATACATTACACATCATATAAAATCTAGAATCAGCATCAGTAACATTTGACACGGAGAAAGCCTTTGACAAAGTTGACTGGAAATTTCTACTTACCACACTTTATAAATAAGGTTTTGATGAATCATTTATTCAGTGGATAAAAATTCTCTACACATCACAAAGTTTCAAACAGCACAGAGGCACTAGACAAGGATGCGCACTCTCTCCGTTCCTATTCGCCATTTTTATTTATTATTTTTTTTTTACCATTAACAGCAGAAATAAGACAAAATTTAAACATTAATGGGATCCAGACAGCAATCATGGAACACAAAATCAGTTTATTTGCTGACAACATTTTACTCTTCTTGCAAAACACCTACAGATTCAATATAAGAAACTATCCACACAGTCAAAAGATATTCCAAACTTTCCAATTACTCAATTAACTGGACCAAATCCACTATGTTCCCTCTCAACATGAAACTCCCTGAAACTATAGTGCAATCTCTATCCATCCCCACAAGCCCTGATCACTTATCTTGGTGTCAAAATCTTCGCCAAGCTGTCAAACCTGCATAAACTCAATATTAACCCATTACTGAACACCATAAATAATGATCTCCAATGCTGGATAAAGCTTCCCCTCTCTCTCATTAGTGGAATAGCATCCATAAAAATGTCAATACTACCCAAAATAAATTACTTATTTTCAATGATCTCAGCTCATCTCCCCCTTCCTGGTTCAAATCACTCAGTTCCAGTATCACTAAATTTTATTGGAAAAACAAACCTCCCAGAATCAATTTAACCACTCTACATAGACCCAAATAGCATGGAGGACTTGATGCCCCAAACTTTCAACAATATTATCTCACTAACCAACTCCAAAATATAATCAAATGGTAAAACCCAGTCCAACAGATGAAATATGGCTAGATACTGAACAAGCACTACGCAAAGAAATCAGAATCTAGGATGTACCATTCATCCGCACAGCTATCAAACACCACCCCTGCTTCAAAAGCCCAACAACTGCAGCGACTTTAACAGCTTGGTGGAAATTTTATAAAACTATAAATTCACCACTCCAACTAACCAAACACACTCCCATATGGCACAGCCCCAACTTTGCAAACACAGTGAAGATAACAAACATCTCCACATGGGTAGAAAAAGGCATTACACACCTTAAACACGTATATCTAACTAACACCTTTACATCATTTCCATATCTAGCCGAGAAGCATGGACTAGAAAATAAATATTCCTTTGAATTTCTACAACTCAGATCGACTATATACTCTAAAATCATCCTAAAAAAAAACACATTACACCTCCCCCCATTAGTATCAGAACTTCTGAATATCTCACTACCAACTAAATACACTGCTCAAAAAAACTAAACGAACACTTTGAAAACACATCAGATCTCAATGGGGAAAAATATCATGCTGGATATCTATACTGATATGGACTGGGTAATGTGCTAGGAACGAAAGGATGCCACATCATTTGATGGAAATGAAAATTATCAACCCACAGAGGGCTGAATTCAAAGACACACCGAACATCAAAGTGAAAAAATGGTGCAGCAGGCTAGTCCATTTTGCTGAAATTTCATTGCAGCAACTCAAAATGATACTATAGTAGTTTGTGTGGCCCCCACGTGCTTGTATGCACACCTGACAACGTCGGGGCATGCTCCTAAAGAGACGACGGATGGTGTCCTGGGGTATTTCCTCCCAGATCTGGACCAGGGCATCACTGAGCTCCTAGACAGTCTGAGGTGCAACCTGGCAGCGTCAGATGGACCGAAACATAATGTTCCAGAGGTGTTCTATTGGATTTAGGTCAGACGAGCGTGGGGGCCATTCGATAGTATCAATTCCTTCATCCTCCAGTCTGCATACTCTCGCCACATGAGGCCAGGCATTGTCGTGCACCAGGAGGAACCCAGGACCCACCGCACCAGTGTAGGGTCTGACAATGGGACCAAGGATTTCATCCCGATACCTAATGGCTGTCAGGGTGCCATTGTCTAGCCTGTAGAGGTCTGTGCGTCCCTCCATGGATATGCCTCCCCAGACCATCACTGACCCACCACCAAACCGGTCATGCTGAACGATGTTACAGGCAGCATAACGTTCTCCACGGCTTCTCCAGATCTTTTCACGTCTGTCACATGTGCTCAGGGTGATCCTGCTCTCACATCTGTGAAAAGCACAGGGCGCCAGTGGCGGACCTGCCAATTCTGGTGTTCAATGGCAAATGCCAATCAAGTTCCACGGTGCCGGGCAGTGAGCACAGGGCCCACTAGAGGACGTCGGGCCCTCAGGCCACCCTCATGAAGTCTGTTTCTGATTGTTTGGACAGAGACATTCACACCAGTGGCCTGCTGGAGGTCATTTTGTAGGGCTCCGGCAGTGCTCAATCTGTTCCTCCTTGCACAAAGGAGCAGATACCGGTCCTGCTGATGGGTTAAGGACCTTCTACGGCCCTGTCCAGCTCTCCTAGAGTAACTGCCTGTCTCCTGGAATCTCCTCCATGCTCTCGAGACTGTGCTGGGAGACACAGCAAACCTTCTGGCAATGGCACGTATTGATGTGCCATCCTGGAGGAGTTGGACTGCCTGTACAACCTCTGTAGGGTCCAGGTATCGCCTCATGCTACCAGTAGTGACACTGACCCTAGCCAAACGCAAAACTAGTGAAAAACAGTCAGAAAAGATGAGTAGGGAAAACAATGTCAGGGACCACCTTTAAAACCATTCCTGTTTTGGGGGTCGTCTCATTGTTACCCATCTAGTGCACCTGTTGTTCATTTCATTAACACCAAAGCAGCTGAAACTGATTAACACCCCCCTCTGCTACTTAACTGACCAGATCAATATCCCAGGAGTTTAATTGACTTGATGCTATACTCTGATTAAAAAGTGTTCCTTTAATTTTTTTGAGCAGTGTATATAGATTTTATATATATGTATATATAATATCCAATTCCAACTCTACAATTACCATATCATGTAAAAATGGGAAGATGACTTAGCAATAGCACCCAGAGTAGTTATTTGCCCACAAATTTTACAGAACATGTCCTACATAGCTAAAACTAGTAATAGTAGTCATAGCTAACAATAGTCTGCACCTGATACAATACAAAATCCATAGAATTCACTACACAGGTCGTAGGATGTATAAAAGGATGTATGGGTTATGGGGAAACCGACCTCTCAACACAGTACACACAAAATACACCAGATCATTACATACATGCCATATGGAACTGCAGACCAGTGAAGCACTTCTGGAAACAAATCACTAAGGAAATATCTCATTTTCTAAATCACACTCTCCCCTTCACTCTGCTTACTCTGAGATACATCGGGGATCAATATCACAAAGGAAAATAGAACAGTTCTTCTTACTGTGCTAAATATTGCCAAGAAAACCATACTAGCAAACTCTAAATCAAAGAATATCATTAATATCATAGATTGGAAAAACCTAATAATCGACTACATATCAACAAAAAAACACTCTGTATGGGGGGATAAATAAATAAACAAACAAACAAACAAACAAATAAATAAATAAATAAGGAGGAGAACTCGCGCATGTAGGATATCTGCTGTACTGTAATTTACCGTGCACGACCATCAATAATGTGCTCGGATTTTGGCACAGATTTGCCACCATACATAATCAGCTGTCTGTAATTGTTTTCACAGCCTATTTGACTGGTCACATGAATGAATTGAACGAAAAGGTTTATTCCAAACCTCAACCTCAGGGCCTGTAAATAATGTCTTCTTGGACTTAATTTGGTGGAAATTTCAGGAATAAAAAGTTTTATTACAATAATAGCCACATTTAAATAAGCCCAATATCTGAATAGCTGAATTATGCTCGAAGGAGGTCCGTGGAATTTTTTAATTTTACAATTAATGGGGTCACTGGTGCAAAAAGTATTTATCTCTTATTGATATAAGTATTTATATCTTTTGATGACATTTTGACAGAGGATCAGAGTGAATAATTTGATTAGGAAAACTGTTAGGCAATCTTTTTAGGCTTCTTATTTGGATTTTCTGATCCACCTTAAAAGATCCAGGAATTACAATTTCGCTCCTGTAAATGGTGCCATGAAGAGCACTAATATGCATTTACACAATTCAGTGAATGGGGTGCATTAAAGCGTAAGGACCTTCGTATTTCATTACATAAATAAATTATATAATATTATTATATAACTTCTGTTATTAATATGTTGTATAAATACTCAGTATGAAGAAGTTTTACTGTAGGGCGTTTTAATAAAGGCCCTGTGAAGTTGGTATCGGTTGTAGACAAATTTCACTTTCTTCTTTATAAATCATCTCATTCTCAAAACATCTCCAAAAGCTGATAACTGCATATGATATAGCATCTACTGTAAAAAAAAACAAAAAAAAAACAACTCAGTATGAAGTCATTTTACTGTAGGATTTTTTTTAATAATGGCCCTGTGAACTTGGCATTTGGCCCTGTGAACTTGGCATTTGGCCCTGTGAACTTGGCATTTGGCCCTGTGAACTTGGCATTTGAAATATCAGTGTGTTTACATCAACACGGAATGGTGCAAGAACTTGGTGCTGGTTTCTAGTTACTGCTCATCGCTGGTGGAGTTTGTGACTGTTAGACGCAGATCATTTTATTTACCATGGGAATTCACCACTGTCCTTATGATCGGAGTGTAGATTCCCCCAAGCGCTAATGCTAAGGAGGCGCTCTGTGAACTGTATGGGGCTATTAGCGAACTGCAGAATGCACAACCTGATGGATTGTTTATTGTTGCCGGAGATTTCAACCATGCAAATCTCAAGTCAGTACTCCCTAAATTCCATCAGCATGTGGACTTTGCAACGAGAGGGGAGAACACACTGGATCTTGTTTACACAAACATCCCCAGCGCGTACCGGGCGGAGCCCCACCCCTACCTTGGCTACTCAGATCACATCTCTGTTATGCTAATGCCAGCATACAGACCGCTTGTCAGACGCTCCAAACCAGTTCTGAAGCAGGTGAAAACCTGGCCAGCAGGAGCCATCTTTGCTCTTCAGGACTGTTTTAAGCACACTGACTGGCACATGTTCATCAGTGATTCAAGTTCAGGGATACACGGCATCAGTGACCAGCTACATCAGCAAGTGCATTGATGACATCACTGTCTCCATGCTCCAACCAGAAGCCGTGAATGACTGCAGAGGTGCGTGAGCTGCGGAGGACCTGAGACCCCGCCTTCAGAGCAGGCAACAAGGCAGCCCTAAGAACAGCAAGGGCCAAACTGTCCCGGGCCATCAGAAAGGCAAAGCGCGCACATGCACAGTGAATCCACAATCACTTCAAGGCCAGCGGAGACACGCAGCGCATGTGGCAGGGCATCAAGGCCATCACCAACTACAAGACAACACCACCTGCCTGTGATAGTGAGGCCTCCCTTCCAAAAGTGCCAAACAACTTCTACGCTCTGTTCAAGGCGCAGAATGATGTGACGGTGAGGAAGACCACCCCTCCTCCCAATGACCAGGTGCTGTGTCTTACCACGACTGAGGAAAACTCTACACAGAGTTACCCCACGGAAGGCTGCTGGACCCATATGTTCGAATGCTGTTCATAGACTTCAGTTCAGCATTCAACACAATCATTCCTCAGCACCTGATTGGAAAGCTGAACCTGCTGGGCCTGAACACCTCCCTCTGCAACTGGATCCTGGACTTCCTGACTGGGAGACCTCAGTCAGTCCGGATCGGGAACAGCATCTCCAACACCACCACACTGAGCACTGGGGCCCCACAGGGCTCTGTGCTCAGTCCATTGCTGTTCACTCTGCTGACTCACGACTGTGCAGCAATGCATAGCTCAAACCACATCATCATGTTCGCCGATGACACGACCGTGGTGGGTCTCATCAGCAAGAACCACGAGTCAGCATACAGAGAGGAGGTGCAGTGGCTAACGGACTGGTGCGGACCCAACAACCTGTCTCTGAATGTGGACAAAACTAAATGGATGGTTGTTGACTTCATTAGAGTACGGCACGACTGCTCTCCACTGAACATCGGCGGCTCCTCTGTGGTGATTGTCAAGAGCACCAAATTTCTTGGCGTTCACCTGGCGGAGGACCTCACCTGGTCCATCCTCACCATCTACAGAGGGACTATTGAGAGCATCCTGAGCAGCTGCATCACTGCCTGGTTTGGAAATTGCACCGTCTCGGATCGCAAGACCCAGCAGCGGATAGTGAGGACAACTGAGAAGATCATCAGGGTCTCTCTTCCCTCCATCATAGACATTTACACCACACACTGTATCCGCAAAGCCACCAGCATTGTGGATGAGCCCACACACCCCTCATACATTCTCTTCACCCACCTGCCGTCTGGCAATCAGTACCAAAGCATTCGGGCCTCACGGCCAGACTGTGCAACAGTTTCTTCTCCCAAGCCATCAGACTCCTAATAGTTATTGTAGTTATTGTACTGTCTTGTGCTGTTTCCATATGTTGCACATGCACTCTATGTAAAAAAAAAAAAATGTGTAGTCTCTTGTAGTTCTGTGTTGTTTTATGTAGCACCATGGTCCTGGAGGAACACTGTCTCATTTCACTGTGTACTAACTAGCTGTATATGGTTGAAATAACAATAAAGCCATTGACATGACTTGATCAGATGCGGGTAAATTACACTTTCTGCAATAACCAATAACCTCATTCACAAAACATCTCAAAAATCTGATAGTCCTGTGACTTTGAGACTTTGACATGCAAGAAATTGTGTCTTCTACTATAACTATTTGCTATGACTTTTTTCTGGGTTTCCAACGCATGTCAAGAATCTTGCTCTCATCTGTGAAACACAATTCAGCAGATTATCAAAATTCACATGAATCAAATATTTTACCCTAGTCTTTTTTTTTACTGGGAACCTCTGAATTTGCTATGTAACAATATATTGTATGTTCATCCTGCAGAACATAAAGTGGTTTTCAGCTTTGTTTGCCACCAGCCAACTATTTAACTAATAAAGCATTTATATAACACTCATCAAAAAGCAGCATAGTCAGTTGAAACAAATAATGGTCTAACTAATATGGGGTTAGAGCTGTTTCATATTTCCAAATAAACAGATTCCAAATTCCAAAAAATCCACAAATAAATGAGAGATTCACAAAAATTAATTACATTCACAAATAAATAAAATGAGAATTGCAAATAAAAAAATTTACGAATAAGTTTTTATGTCACAACTCATAAAAACTTTTGTGCGTTTATGGATTTTGAAACGTTTCTAGCGTCAAGACGTGCATACAAATCCACCGACAGGTTGACTCCACCCACTCAAGCCAATCAGATAACGGCCACACTGCGCTGACCAATCGTAGCACGTTCTCGCGCCAACCAAACAGGTTTTGTTTTACAATCAGGGCGGGAACAGAGTCATATTTCACCAAGCTCGTATATTATAAAGGCTCTCGTCCTGGCTGATCAGGAGGAATCACGACTAGTGATGGGAAGTTCGGATCATTTTACCGACTCGGACCTTTGAGTCTCGTTCAGCAAAATGAACGAATATTTTTTGGAGTCATTTCGTTCATTTCGTTCATTTTAGCAAAATATAATTAAAATGTTACGTGTTACTTCCCTAACACATCTACTACTTTCGCAAACGTTGATCACACTACAAACAAGACAAAACTATAATGCTATAAGAAACGGAAAACATTAATTCATTGTTTACCTGGATCTTTAGTCTATGATTAGCTCACCTCACCTCTTATCTGACAAGTCTTCGGGTTTGAGTCATTCGTTCATCACGTGACAGCCCCATAAGCTTAACCAATGCAGTCTGAGCTGGAAAGAGAATTGATTAGTTCATCTCTCGAGTCTTTCCAGTCGTTCGTTCTTTTGTCACGTGACCACTTCCTGGATCAGTACCTCATTCAGTAATACTATAACGTAAAACTGTATTTTTTGTATGTTGGATCATATTTAGGAATTATCATAAAATTATCAAAAGATGTGTAATAAGCATTTTCCTAGAAATAAAAAAAGGTCTGGCCATTTCTGTCACTACGTTTTTGTTACTGTTTCTTGAGGATCTGTTGTGTTATTTTATAAATAAATAAAACCATGTTATAAATAAAATATTGATTAATTTGTCCTTTCACTGTCTGTCTTTCAGTAAACAAACACTAGGCTATATAATAAAATAATCCAAGCCTACAATTACAAAGTACTTATAGTTTGTTCATTTTTACTCCAATTTTGAGTTTGCTGGTATAATAATTGTTTTTCTTAGGCAGAATTGACATACTGGTATAATATTTCTATTAGAAGATTGGTCAAAAAAGACATAATGACATAAAGTAAAAGCAAATAACATTTTGAATTTGAATGATTAATGTTAGTTTAAAATATTAAGGTTATGATAACGTCAGCTTCAACAGTTGTAACCCAAATTGAAATAAAACTGGAGAGTTAAAGTGAATTACTTAGAAATATAATGTGCTTGGGTCACACAAAGGTTTAACCAATGGTTCAGCTGAAGGACAGCTGTCACTCAAGACTGTCACCAAGGGAACGGTGACCATTCCACACCCATCCCCCTTTGTTTTGCACTAGGTGAGGGGCAGAGACATTCTGATTTATTAAATAACTGCACAATTAAGTTATCAAGTATAAAAGTTATTTAGTTACAAGTTATTAAGTATCATTGGTAAGTACATGTGACTTTTCAGATAAAAAACAACTTGTAAACATTGAAGGTAATTTATTATGGACTAAACATATGGTGAGTGACTCAGAAATGTTTCATGAATCCTAAATACAGTAACACTATTCTATAGTCTAATCTGAAGGGTTAACTCAAAAGACATAAATCATACAACACGGTATTGTATTTTATGAAGATTAGAATGCACTGTAAAAAAAAAACAAGTGTCTCTTCTTTATCAAAGTGATTTCGCCATCATATGGACAAAATGATTAAAGCGTAACCAACTCTTTATTACCTTTACCACATTCAGTGTTATGGAAAAGAACCATCATGACAGAAATGAAAAGCAACAATTTGAGACCAGAAACGCATCACGTAACTGTAAGAGTAAATAATAATAATAATAATAATAACTATGCACCCGTTTGTAAGGAAGGTTGTAAATTAACTAATTTCTCTATCCAATGCTGAAGTGGTCACGTGACAAAAGACCGAACGACTCGAAAGACCCGAGAGATGAACTAATCAATTCTCTTTCCGGCTCAGGCTGCACTGGTTAAGCTTATGGGACTGTCACTGTCACGTGACGAACGAACGACTCAGACTCGGAGACTAGAAACAGGTGAACTGATTCCAGTACAGACCCTATAGGATGCTGCGCGACTGAACGGATCACTCCCCAAGACGACTCGCTCTTCCCGAGTCACATTCAAGAACGACCCATCACTAATCACAACAGGTGAGTGGTTTTAACCATCTAACAGCATCATTGTAACGGTGCAGTATGTTCCCGCCCTGTCTTGAGTAGCCGGTGGGTGGAGTCAACCTGTCGGTGGATTTGTGTGCACGTCTTGACGCTAGAAATGTTTCAAAATCCACAAATGCACAAACGTTTTTATGAGTTGTGACATTTTTTATTTGCAAATCTCATTTTATTTACTTGTGAATTTGTTTATTTTTTGTGAATCTCTCTACGTTTATTCGTGGATTTTAATGTTTATTTGGAAATATGACACAATTCTAACCCCATAAATTAAAAAAAAAAAACAGATTGCAGAGGTGCACAGTATGTTAGCACGTTAGATGTTATTAATGAACAGTGAAACTGGACATTTTACAGCCCAAACTCCACTCAGGAAGCTAAAGTCATGAACATCCTTAATAAATATGACGGAGGAAAGTTTCTTTATATTGAGCATTTTGATAGATTACACTTTTTAGATTTTTTTAAAGAATTTTTTTAGATGTTTTGAGAAAGTCTATAGTGAATGTCCTACAGTAAACTTTCTTCATGTAGAGTACTGATACAGCGCGAGATCGTAAATCCGGGATCCTTTAAGGTGGAACAGAAAATCCGTCAGAACACTGATACAACCTGGAAATACTACAGTTAAATTTTGTATGTTTGGATTTTTATTAAATAAGTTTTATTTATTTATTTATTTATTAATTATGCACGGTTTTTGTGACGCTAAACAGGAGTACCGGTAAACCGTCGGTGGAGCGGGGAAACGGCAGGTCGTTCCTGGTGAAAATGTACTCACCTGACAGGTGATTTAATATTAAATCAAACACCTCAGCTGGCAGTTTCTCGAAGAATCCCTGACCGGACATCCTTTGGCTTTTGGTGTTACTGGGTTTAACGGCACTTTGCCGCCGTCTAGAGCTTCTACGGTGCGATGTATAAGTTGAGGTAAATTTCTTCATAATCCAACCTAATTTAATGAACAGGAACAAAAAAGTGTCACATGGTCGCCTGTGTAGCCATTAGCTAACATGGTGAACGTTCATTTATATAATAAGCCATGCTAGCTAGTTAGCAATGAAAGATGCTGCTCAGTGTTAGCTGACTCACCTAAGCCTCGACTTTCGCTTGAAAATATTGTGACCGATGATAAATGATTAGATAAAGTAATAAACAGGCTACATATAATAATGGAACATCACCCACTAAACTGTTGTGTTACTGTTGTGTTAGCTGTGGCCTTTTTATAACAGCAAAGTGCCTTAAAAACCCCTTAAACTGCAGCAGAACCGCCAGGTTACTGATTTATACTGCTCACGCGCGCGACTGCTTCTGCTTCTTCTATTACACGAGTAACAAAATACACACCTTACTACTAAAGCGGGTTTTACATACTAGCCCTGTTCTGTTAACACACAGTTCGGGGAAACCAGGAGTTTCCACTTGCAGAAACCGAGATCAGAAGACTGTCGCCAGCTTTTTTTTTCCGGGGTAGCTAACGCATCCTCAAAAAGGTCACTAAATGTCGCCAGAGGACGTCATGGACCTATCTGCAAATTCATTGTTATGACTATTTGCATATCAAAACGTGTTACATGAAGAATGAAGACTTTTTTTGAAGACACCTGATCAGAATGGTGCTGTAGTTTTAGGGCTTTTAAGGCAATTTCCTGATTAAAAAAAAAAAGCTAAACACCGCTAACACACCTTAAGACAAGAGGTTAGTGGGTGGCTACACATAATCATGGGAAATCACCCACTAACCTCTTGTCTTAAGGTGTGTTAGCGGTGTTTAGCTTTTTTTTTTTTTAATTAATTTTTTCATTATTCATCATTAATGTTGGGGAACTTCCAAGAGAGAAGTTAGTTCCTTTTATAGCTGCAATAAACAGTCAGCCTCTCTCTCACCTACACTGAAAACAAGTGGAATATGTGGTCAATCAGATATAACATAAAAATATTAAGTTTCTCATCAAGACATGATTGCATTGCTTATATTAAACTTAATTTAAACAAGTTTCTAATTACTAGATTGAATTATATAAAGTGAGCATGATCAGTTTACGTAGTATGAACATAAAACCAGTCACATTATAAAATCATGCGAGGACATTGGCACTGACACAACATATAGCTTATAGTAGTAAATTAAAATGGTTAGATCATGTGCTGTAGAATAGCACAGCAGGAATGTGGAGCAGTAATGTTGCAGAATGCCAGTGACCTGGGTTTGCTCTTCAGCTCAGATAAGGGTGTGGAGTTCGATTTTATTCAGGTGGCACTGATGTACACAAGTGAATTAAATAGATTCAGTGAGCTTTTTATCAGTGTAGGCTCTGAGAAAAGGATGTTTCTAGGAAAAAGAAGGGCTAACAGTATCTTAAATGTATGCACTTCCATCTATCCGTTTTCTGTACTGCTTATCCTACAGGGTCGCAGGGAGCCTGGAGCCTGTCCCAGGGGACTTGGGGCACAAGGTGGGAGACACCCTGCCCTGGATAGCACAATCATACTATCTTCCTAAGGCACTGAGAGAGCATGCCAGCTCCGCGCACACATAGGGTAGAGGTGGGAAATAGGGTTAACCCCCAACCTCAGAGGTGTGAAGGAAGGGTGCTAACCACAAAGCCACCATACCCCCCCATTGTATTGGATACCAGCTGCTGTGCAATGGTGGTCACCACGCTACAGACCTGCTATGAATACTGGGTAGTGTGAAAATGTTGAGCAGTACTATGGGCCATATTGTTTTTTCCAAATTTGCGGGATTCTGTTTTAGGCATGTGTTCTAGATGTGCTCTAACTAGCTAGGCAGTTAGCCACTATTTTTTCCATTTCAATTACATCAGCAAGCAGAAGCAAAATAGCAGACACATTGAATAAATCCAATTAGTTAGCATTAATTTCCTATCATTGTTTTCGGTCCATTTCTCCTCTCCTCGTTTTTTTCTGTTTGCGTGTTTCCGCCCCAGATAGATTCGAACACTTCATGGTCACTGCTTCTTCATGATCTTCTGTTGTCAGTAATATTACTGTTTCTTTTCACACCACATGCAACTGCATTATACATAAACCTCTTTGCCAAATGATAGTAAAGTGCACTTTTTTGCATATCCATTTTAAAAATTGTGGGGCCCCCTGGTGGTCCACGGGCCCTAAGCAACCGCTTACCGTATGCCAAGTATGTCTCACTGCCTCATTTCCTTTGGCCCAGTGAACCTGAAAAAAATTACAAACAGTGTCTACTTGTGTACATTTTTACACTATCTAGTCTTACACTATCCGTATTGCAGGAACTGCAACTGTACAGCACCCACACATGTCTGTGCTAAAACTCTGCTTAAAATCAATGCCTTGTTTGCTGCGTTTGATGTAGGTCACATTCACATCTAAAATAATTCAGAAACACTTCGGATGTGGAGAGTGGTATAAGCAGTTACCCACTAACCTCTTCATGTAACACCTGATAACAACTGATAGTAAAGTGCACTTTTTTGCATATCCATTTTAAAAATTGTGGGGCCCCCTGGTGGTCCACGGGCAGTAAAAGGAAAAGAAAAGTAGGTTAGGTTTTATAAGAGAAGGTATAATGTTCCCCTATTATTAACATGTTTATTTTAATAATTTCAGTGGAACTATCATAAAGATAATTTATGGCAATGTTATTACTATGGGAAGATTGTTTGATGAGAGATTGTGCCTTAAAATGATCATGCAATCATGATTTTATTTTGGTCTGTCCTCATCACCCCATAAATAATTCCAGTACTCTTCCAGCAGGCTACTTCACTGGCTCTTATCTTGATCTCTCTGTGCTAATAGTAGTGTAAAAGTATGATCCTAATTGGTTAATCCTGTTTCTGACCGTAGCAGCTGGTAGCCTTTAAAAAAGAATGCATTCTGTTATCCTGCAATAATGCATATACTTAAATAGATTCTGTTAGATCTTCTTTATACTAGAAACGTCCTGTAATAATTTCAGAGATTAGGTTATTGGTGTTAATTGATAGAATATGTTCAATAAGTAAAAAAAAAGAAAAAATTAATAGCCTCAGATTGTGACTCGACACCCTTAGTTTAGGATTATATGGCCATAAATAAATCAATAAATAACAGGTTACATGTCAACAAGATAGTACTGAGCTACATGAACAGTATTCCACTGTCCTCATGGATGTCTGTGCGGTAATGAAATGTAAAAATAAAATTTAAACAAGACATATAGCAGGAAGCATGCAGTTCTTCCTTATGATACAATTATTATATTTCATTGGCAAGCATGATTGTAAAAGATGCCTATTAGACATTTTGACTGGACCCCCAATCAGCACAGGCTAAATCTAAATCAGGCTAAACACTATGAAATTACTGAGCCAAAATACCTTTAATCCATACAAGCTTAACATTCATGAAGGATGATGATAATAAGCTTAATAATATAATAATAATAGTAGGCATATAAAAAATAATACAAAAAAATAGTGATATGCATAATATTTAACAGTACAAAACACTTCATCAGGCTGCATTCTCAGCACTTCTAACGGCCCACACTGCCTCCCAAAAATGAACTCTATGGTCAAGTAACAATGCAGTCGTATGCTGGTCTGGAGGACCATGCTGTTGTGTGAGTTAGTAGGCCCTATTCAGACAGATCGAGGTGGAAAAATACTTGAGGATTCCTCATGAACCACACCTTTGGTAACTGCCACATTTATATATATTTAATGTTTTGGAAGGGGGTCCTTGTGTATTTCTTTCTGGACACTGAGAGGATAGTTAAAGGTTCTAATGGAGCTGTTGTTTTGTAGTTCTTCAGGATTTCTCCTCACAGAGTTGGAGGGTCCATATTGAATGGCATCAATAAGTCTTACAGAAATCAGAAGTGATAAACACTCATTTTGGAGGTGTAATGATGGTTTCTTTCTTTCGACATCTCCAAAGTTATTGTGTAGGCTATTTGCTCAGTTTTTCAGGAAGACTTTTGACCCTTTGACTGTGGGTGACTAAGAGCGACTTTATGTGGAGGCTCTGGCTTTGGGGCCCCATGACTCCTTGGGCCCCTGATCCAGTGCCTGGAAGGTCAGTTCAGTAATCCATCCTTGGTACGCATGAAATCACTTGCTTTTATTACTTGTAATTATAGCCAAGAAGCAAGTTTAAAAGGAAGGATACACAGTGAGTTGAGCGAACCTGCTCCCTCAAAAATTGTTTCACCAGCAGCTACAGCTACTTCTACTACTACTACTACTAATAATAACTTACCACAGCATTGTTGAATTCTAAAATCTGATTAGTCAGAAGGTGTTAATTAACTGATTAGTTGATTAAACATCAGCTGTGACAGTAGTGCCGACTGATGCAAAACATTTTCAGAATGGGTTATATTAATGAATTTGTTTTAATACATTATCATTTCTATAGTAACAGCTCATTCACAGGGCATTGTGTGGTGGATGATCTAAGGCCAATAATAATAAACTGATAAAACTTTCTGTTATCTGAAAAAGAAACATGAAAAAAAGTGTTTCTGTAAAGTGACATTTATTTAACATTTATGGAGGGAGTCTGAGGTGTCAGCAATTTTTTTTAGGCCAATAAGATTTTCGCCACAGGAAAGTCTTCCAGAAAAGTCTTTCCAATGCTGGAAACAACATTCAACTACAATAACCAGAGTACTACACAGTCTACAAACATGGCCGCTCCGGACTACAACACCCAGCACCACCAGAGACAAATTCACATTCAAATTCATCATCTTACTGATTACACACAATTACACTGATGTTCACAATTACAGACCACAGTATAAAGGAACTGTCATTCCACACTCATCTTTTGAAGTAAATGCTCTGTGATTCACTCCAGTCATTACCAAGCCTTTGTATTGCCACACTGCCCGGTTATAGATCTTGCTTTGTGTTTCACGTTTTGCCGTAGCCCTGCCTAGTTCATGTTGTTTGCTAATCGTTTGCCCTCTGCCTGTTATTTTGACTACATTCCTGCCTTACTTTTTGGAATTGTCTGCCTGTGTCTTCAGTAAAGCTACTGTTTACCTGCACTTGCATCTGCTTCTGCCTCTTAACAGCAGATTATAAATAGAAGCAAAAACATCACCATGTCAACAATTACATGTTTTTCTTTGTTATAAACCAACACTTATTTTTAATCTGTTTATTGTTAGGCTTAGATTATGTGAAGCACCAACAGTATAAGTCCCTGTGAATGAGCCGTTATAGGAATGATAATGTATTACAATGAGTGCACTAATATAAACCTATAATTTATGTTACAGTAGTACATGTTCAGATCCATGCTGCCAGAGAAAATTAACTAACAGAATCAGCAGATTCTCTGTTAAAAGAAAAATGATTTGACTATCATTCAGGTGTGATGTCACAGCACATGTAACATGTATGCTGCTTAAAATTACAGAACCCCCAAAGTAAAACCCACGTCCCTGTACACGCTTGACAAAAACAGAACATAGACCATAAAATTATTTTACAGAGAAGCACTAACCTAACAGATATAGGTTATAAGGTTATGAAGTCAAAATTTTGTATGTTAAAATAGGGACTTTCCCTTCCCAAAAACATTTAAATTATGAAGTGAGTCTTAGGGCCTTCATATGTGCTGCCTTTAGAAGATATTACTCAGAAAAATGACATTAATGTCTCCTGCTGTGCTGAAAACAGCCATCCCCCCCCCTTTATAAGGGATATATACTTAATATACTCTATTGTTGTATTAGGCATATCAAAGACTGGATGGCTGGTAACTTTATTTTACTGAACCCAGATAGACCTTGGATAAAAAAACTGCTCCTGAGGTCTATAGTTATAGTTTCTGTGTTTACTTGTTTAAAAATGTCATATGTCCACCATAACTGTGCCAAGTTTCTTAGACACAGTTTATTTTTTAAAAATATTGTAATGGGATATTGTAATCTAAACAGTAAAATGTTATTCATGATGGTAGCACTGAGTAGGTTTCCTCTTATAGGGACTGAGGTTTTATTAAAACCCAAAGCACATCAATCACATCAGTGAAAGGTATAGTCCTGTGCAGCATTGTTCAGTGGGCGGCAATGAAAATAAATGGGCATTGATAGTCTAGGCAGAGCCTTTCTTTCAGATGGCAATGTTGGCGTGGCTCTTCCGCCTAGCTGGGGAATGAATGAAAAAAAAGAAAAGCACAATAATTTGTTTATCTAAAGAGAAAAGCACAGCAGTACAGAAAGTAGCCGGTGATGTTCCAGAGTGTATTCAGTGAGAGGTGGACACACTCTATATCTGTCCCCATAGGCTGCGTTACTGGTAAGATAATAAAAATACTTGACTGTATAGTGTTTAATTATTATCAGAGCTATTTCAGAGCTATATAATCTTATTTAGTATCATTACTGTATCACTGTAGAATAGGTGTATTACTAACCTGTATTATTATATTATTGTTTTTCAAATAGTATTTATTGTGTACTTTATATTATGTTGTGTGCTTTTTACCGTACTGTTGGACTGGGCTGTTATAACAAAGAGCACATTTCCCCCTTATGGCACTGATGATGTGTCCACCCATATTTTATCATAATTTGACCATATTTTTTTGGTCTAGATGAATTAGTTAATGAGACATCATCCAGAGAATAGTTTCTGTATGCAATATGTTAAAGAAACCCAAGCTATTTATAATCAGCATGCTCTTTATGCAAAAAGGCCATTTTTGCTTTGGTATGTCCCAGTTGGACACAATGGGTTGTTTGTATTCTGTTTTTCACAGTGAGGATTGTATGGAGCTTTTCACATCTAAATCAGGGCTTCGGAGAGTCTCAACATATTGAAAAATGACTCTGGCTCTTTAATGTCTTGTTTGTCTTGGTGCTAAACCTATATTTAATCTGATTAGCTTAACATTATCCAGTATTAGACCATATGGGCAAACTAGGAAATTGCCCCCAGTGGCATGAGTAGCCCACTCATGAGCTTATTTATGGTAGACTATTGGACTATTGTGTATTGTGTGTGTTGACATGAATTATAAAGAGGCTGTGAATGTAGGGGGATTCATGCTGGTATAGATTGTTTTGTGAGCTAAAATAAGGTTTATTATGATACTGTTATTTAAGCAGGTTATTAAGCAGACTGGTGCTTTTCTTGTGTACTGAATGGTGCATTAGAAAGCTCACAGGCCTCAAATGCGATTTATTGATTGTATTGATTTTAACATATTTTAGCCTGTTTTTACCCAGTATAGTTGCCTTTTTTTTTTGCCATTTTCTAGGGGTGTAACTGTTGGATGATTTGGACCAACACGTCAGTTTAACGTAAACAGCTGAAACGGATTGAGGCAACAATCATAAATTGATTATTATCAGTTAAAATTAATTATAAGTCAATTATAAATTATCAAAGAAAAAGACAAGACCAGGGCACACAACTGGTATGGAAAAAAATCATATGATTAAACTGATAAATATGCTAGCAAGGTGATCTGCCCATAACACGGATATTTAAAATAATCTATCAGATGCTACTAAATTGAATCGTATAGTATTTTAGCAGATTCAGCGGTATCGTAAACATCAAATCATTGCCTTAAGAATCAAATTTGTATTGCAATGTTTTAAAGCCTGAGGTTTTCTCTCCTACCATTTTCCATCCGAATAATTAACTTCTATCACATGATCCCTACCAATTCAGGAAGGTGAGCTGCACCAAACGTGGATCGAGAAAATCTAGCATAATCATGTTTCATAAGCATGTTTCACTTAGAGCAACAGAATGGCATGCTTTGGCTCTTCTGTTTCCCCAACTAAGATTAACTAAAAACTATTCTAGTTTTTGCACAACGAGAAAACAAGAAGATAATTGGTTGTGGGACTGGATCAGCTGTATCCATGGTCTAGCCTTGGCAATAGGCTACCTTGCAATCTCCAAGCTTAAAGCAGGAGCAGAAAAATCAGCCGGTTTTGGGCTATTCAAGTAGCAGTATATTATAGAGCATTAGACAGAATTTGGTCCTAAACTAAAATTGCAATGTATTTGAAATTCACTGATGACCAAAAGCTTATTTTCATATATTATTATGTAAATTTCATTTCACTGAATAATAAAATGAACATACTTCTGTACATTTAATATTTTTTTTCTCTGTCTTACAGTGTTTGTGCTTACAGTTTCTGTTCCTACTCACCTATCACAAGAGGACATAAACACCTGACGCTTCTCACTTGAGTCACGTTGACATGCAGTCTTGTGACTGACTGACCACAGACTCAGTAGGGAATTGAACTTTGAAGGACAATTTTAACATTATTAAAGAGGTTTTTCTCAATTAATGTCACTAAACTTTACACAGCAATGATGGGAACCATGGCACAACAGCTCCTAGGCTTCTTTCTGGGTCTCCTGGGCCTGGTCGGGACTCTGACATCAACGGTGCTTCCTCACTGGCGCCAAACCGCTTATTTTAGCACCAATTTTATCACCGCTTCATACTATATGAAAGGTCTATGGATGGAGTGTGTTAGCCACACAGCTGGCATTTATCAGTGTGAATTCCATCGATCAATGCTTTCTCTGCCCAAAGATCTGCTGGCTGCCCGGATTTTAATGGTGCTCTCCTGCACCACTTCAATTTTGGCTGCCATACTTTCAGCTGTGGGCATGAAATGTACCCGATGCGCCTACCAATGCCATGCCAAGGGCTCCATAGCTGTGACTGGAGGTTCATGCTTTGTCCTGGCTGGCCTCTTCTGCCTTATCACTACATCCTGGACAACCTGTGATGTCATCAGAGACGCATATAATCCATTTTCTACTTCTGGGATGAAATATGAGATCGGCCTGGCTGTCTACATCTCTTTCTCATCAGCTATTTTCAGTATTTGTGGAGGTGGGATGCTTTGTGTGGCATCATGGGATGTAAGAAATTATTTAAGCCACAAGGTGGCAGACCCACAGGTACCAGGCCCAAATAAATGTCATATCCCAGCCTATCAAGCAAACACTGCCTTTGAAAGTGATCATTCATCATCACCAAATTTTTCCTCCAGCAGTGCTTATAGGTTAAGTGATAGCATTAGTGAAAGTAGTATTAAAAGTAAAACTTAAAGTAAAAGTCCAGTAAGAAGGGAAACTTTCGTGCAAAATTAAACAGCACTCAGTAATACTTTTTTTTTTTTGAGTGAAATGGCAGTGAATATGGACATATCCGCAAGGCCACAAGCTTTATTCTTTAATCTGAACTTTATTCTGAAATTGCAGAATAAGGTCTAATACAATTTTAACACTTTTATTCTTTCGGTGACAGCAAGAGAAAACATACCTTTTTTTTTATTTTACTACAATAGCTTTCTATAAACTAAAATATACGGCACACTAAAGAAAGAAACCTTTTTTTATTTAAGAATAAGAAAAAACCTCTAATAATTATTAAGTTCTAATGGCTAAAACTCCCAAGTCTATAGGATGTTGGTGATAGAAACTACTTATTATTTATCATGTGGTTGTTTAGCAACTAGGGATGTAATGATACAGATTATTGTATTGTATCATTCAATATGAGGCTCTTTATTCAATGGGTCTGCATAACAGTATGTAACACAATTTTTGTTCCTGATGCAAGATGCAAATTCGCCCGTTTTCTCAATGAAAATAGGTAAATTTCAAAATACCAATGTCATAGTCACAAAACCAAAGTTTGATGGGAATAATAGCCATTTTCTATACTTTTGAAGTAAATAATTAGGAAGTAATTAGGAAATAAACCCAGGAACAACAAAATAAAGTTGCATAGTAATTAATAGATTTGTTAGATAGAGTGATAGAATACTTTACTGAACCCCTTTTGTTGCAGCAGCACAATAAACAACAGAAATTACTTAACTAAATTAGAATAAAATAAGACGCTAAGTAGCAACAAAAGTAAGTAATGTGGTTGTAGTGCAGGTGATGATCATAAGGTGACAGTCATTAGAACATGTCCATGAGGAAGAGAATAAATAATAATAAATACAGTGGGTTGGAATGTGAGGGGGAAAAACAATGTTGTTATACAGCTAGCACAGGACGAGTCATACAGTCTGATAGAAGTCGGTATAAAAGACCTCCTCTTTGAAACAGTAGCATCCTCTTAGTCTCGAATCAGGTGAAGTTATGGAGGTTTTAAAAAAGTTTTTCCAAAGCACACTGATTTCACGAGCCAATATGCTAGCATACTAGCATGTGTAGTGTTGGCAAGAGTGCTAAGGATTAATTAGTTGTGTTTAATTTTGTTAAATTCTAACGCACAATTTTTCTTTCATTATATGCTGTTAAGATCATGCAAACTGTGAATAGATCATGCAAACTGTGTCATTATTAAGTTTAAATTATCGTACTTTTACAATATTGCATATTTTCATACAGTATTATATTATATTGAATTTGAATTTTGTGCATCATTACACCCCTAGTAGCAACCACACATTTTATGCAGTCAAAAACAAAAAACTACTGTAATCATTCCACAAATTTATATAGATCTAAATATATAATAATATAGATTTAAATAGATCCATGAAATTTAATACAATTTACCTATTTATGTTTATTCCAGTTTCAACATTGTTGCTGAATGAGTGAAGGAAATATTACAAATGAACTAATTCTAATGATATTCTTTGTGGGAATTTTAATAAATCAACAAAACTGTCATTCAGACCCCATATGACTTGTGTATGTCATTATCTGAACACACTTGTGTTTATTATTGAATTAATCACACAGAGAGCACTCACAGTGACTCAGATTGAGGGAACAAATCCAAACAAATGAACAAAATATGTAAAACACAAGAATTGCATCATCTAAAACATACAGCATAATAAAAAGATGTTCTGAAGTTTTAAAGAACACAGTTATTAAGAAAATTAACAAACACACATATTATAGCAGTGTATATTACTTCTATCTTAGGACCCTGTAAATTAATGAATGTAGTAATAATTAAACATGGCCATCCCACCTTGACACTTAAGTTTTGTTTTGTTTGGTTGTTTGTTTTGAATTACATGTACATTATATACAGTATTTGGGTAATTGACATATAAATTCTAATTAAGGAAGCATCTGGTGCAGATGCAGGTTTTTAGTGGAAGACTACAGATCAGTGCTGTAACTTCACTAAATGAACTTCCATTCAGATCACCAATTAATTCTTCTTCTTTCAGCTGCTCCCGTTAGGGGTCACCACAGCAGATCACTCGACTGCATATTTGATTTGGCTGGTTCCCTGGCCGGGAATCGAACCCAGGCCACGGCGGTGAGAGCGCCGAGGCCTAAACACTAGTCCTCCGGAGACCCAGATCACCACTTAATTATTCATGCAAAATAATCAACATAATTATTTTCAGCCATATTTCTATGAAACTGAAATAAAGTTTATTGTCCCAGAACAAATCATGGAGTCATAAACAAACATTGTTTCTGAGTTCAGATTTTCTGTTTAGTGAAGTTGTACGTAAACAACGTTAACCGCAGGTTTGTGACCTTTAAGACATTTGCAGGTTTTAACACTCCAAGGATAAACTTTTGGCATGTTTCATCACTTGATTTGAATAAGAAAAATTTCCACCACAGAAACATCACAATGACACTGATGTAGCCATGATGATAGCAGGCTTAGCGTTAGCTTATGATTTGCAGTAAAGAAGGTGACTCTCAAGCTCGTTATGAACAAAACGAGACACAAGCACTCAGCAGAGGAAACAGGAAACACACTTTCATTCATATTACACTGAAAACATCACTTACCACATGGTAATGAGATGAAATGAGATGAGATGCAATGAGATAAGATGAGTTGAGATGTGCGTGTGTGTCTGTGTGTGTACATTAACTCTGTATCGTGATTCTGGAACAAAACCTGAGATAAACACAAGGTGGCAGCAAGAGCTTTATGAGTTTTCTGTACAATTATGTTTACCCTGTGGACACAGAAGGTGCTAAATTAAGGAAATTATTTAGATGGTTGGTTGTGGTAAGGCAGTGCTGTATTCTTGGAATCAGTCAGACGTTTGGTGATCTTCTTGCTTTGCCCTAGTCATTTTTACTCATACTGTGTATGAGCAGGCAATACTATGAATCTTTGGTGCAAAAACTTCATAACAATACAGTAACACAAGACACAGGACACGACAGCATAATATGAGAACTAAAAAATAGTCAAGTATAAAAAATATAAAAAATAGTATGAGTGCAAAAAATACAATAAATACACCAGTGTTGCATGGAAAAAGTAGTGCAATAATTGTCTCTGAACTATTGACTATGAGAAGAAGTGTAGCAGAAATATTGGGTGAAAGGTAGCAGCAAAAAAGTGTATTATAATAGTAAAAGTGTCTGATAGTAGCATTATAAATTGCAAGTGAGTGAGTGTTAAACAATGCTGGGTGTTGGGAAAGTTTTGATTAGTCCAGGTGAGGCAGTTGGGAGGCAGCAGTGTGTTGAATATTCTGACTGCCTCAGGGAAGGAGCTGTAGCAGAGTCTCGTGGTGGTGGCACAGATGCTCTGGTACCTTCTACCAGATGGCAGGAGGGTAAAGAGTCCATGCAAGAAGCAGGAGGGTCCATAATCCATAAGAAGATCTTCTGAGCTGTTCTTACAATTTGCTGTAGGGTCTGTTCAGTTCCTGTACCAAACACTGAGACAGCTGTTAGGACGCTGTCTATTGTCTCCCTAGATGGAGAAGAACAAAGAGGGGAGGTTAGTTTATCTCTTCATCCTCTGCAGGACAGGCTTTCTTGACTAGGCAGGTGGTGTTGAGAGCCCAGTGCGCCACTGGACTCTTAACACCACCTGCCTAGCCAAGAAACTTCTGCTGTCATCCAGGACTCCTGATCTGCATGAATGGTGATGGTCTTGAAAGAAGTTACATCATCTATGTTCTTGCTAATGTTGCTAGTCACTGCTGCTGTGTATTCCTCCAAATCTATGGTGTGGTCATGTGTAGCAGCCTCTCTGATGTTCTAGTCTGTCTGCTAAAAACATTGCTGAAGTGCTGCAATGGCTCCCTCAGTCAAGGTTCTCACTCGTTTCCGAACTGGTTTGGCAAGTTTCAGGTCTAATGTGTTTGTTCCATGGGTTGCAAAATAATTTTGGCTATACTACCATGATTTCAGGTTTGCATGGTTAAGGTCTCCAGTGACAATGAAAACTATGTAAGGGTGCGCAGTCTGTAGATTGCTGATAACCCAATAAAGTACATATAGCACATTCCTTGCACTAATAGCCGAGTGGAATGTACACCGCCACAATGAGCATGGTGGTACACACTCCACCAGTGATGCTGTACAAAGGGCTCGATATCATTTCAGCACTGTGGAAAGTGACACCCAGGTAAGGAGATTCCCAAAAGCTATGTTCCCTGCCCTGGTGCTGGAGCAACCCCTGTCCTGCACATTTTAGTGTTTTCCCTGTTCTAACACATTCAAGTTAACACAGAAAGGGCTATTAATTAGCTGATTCATTGAATCAGGTTTGTTGGGAGCAAGGGAAAACACTAAAATGGCGCCATGAATATCTAATATCACTTATACTAGCATGTAAACACTCTGAATAAAAAGGGGGAAATTTGCTTATTTTGTGTGCCATCTCCTCATTCAATGTTTCAGAAAAAAATTAATAATTACATATAAGATAGAGGGCAGCGTGGTGGCAGAGTAGGTAGCATGTTCACCTCACAGCTCTAGGATTCCAGATTCAGTCCTGAATCAGACATTTTACCATAGTCTGTCTTTTTTTTATCATGAACCCCTGGTTCTTGGTATGTAACACTATGGTTGAATTGATATACACTTAGGATAAATACATTCAAACTCAATTTTTCACAGCTTCTGTCTTCTAATTTTCTAGTTTCAAGTTTTACCTTTCTGGCTGATGTCTTAAGGTTTTGCTCCAGTTTTTCTAGATAATCCTCTTCCTCATGATGCCATCTATTTTCTGAAATGTGCCAGTCCCTTTTCCAGTAAACACCCCTACAACATGATGCTGCCACCCTCATGCTTCACAGATGGAATGGTCTATTTCAGACTAAAAGGCTCACCATTTTCTTTGTGCATAGAGCTGATCATTATGGCCAGTCTGGCTTTTTTATACTACTCTTGGAGTAGGGGCTTGTTCCTTGCATGCCTTGGCCTTTCAGGTCAACGTGATGTAGGACTCTCTTAATGGTGGATGTGCATACGTTGGTACCTGATGCCTCAAACTCCTTCACCAGTTCCTTTGTTGTTGTCTTGGGTTTCAGTTGAACCTGTCAAACCAAAGTTTGTTCATCCCTGGAAGTTATTTTCGTGCCTCTTTCCTAAATGATTTAGTGCCTGTGTGGTCCCAAGATTTTTATATTTGCATACAATTCTTTTCAGTTGTTTTCTCCTAAGGAGGAAAAGGAGGTCCACATTTCTTTTTCTGAGGCATGTCTTGGAGCATTTTAAATGGATAAAGTGTGCTAATATTTCATTTTTAACTATATACTGTCTATAACTAACATACATTGTCTATAACGTTGCAACTATAAAAGTCTTGTAATTCTGAGTCATATATTTATTAATGAGAATTGATCCCTGGAGGACTAATGGTTAGGCCTCAGTGCTCTCACTGCCGCAGCCCGGTTCGTTTCCCAGCTAGGGAACCAACAGTGCAATCCCAGTGCTGATCCCAAGACGTTGTGTCAGGAAGGGCATCTGGCATAAAAACTGTGCCAAATCAAATATGCGGATCAATGATCTGCTGTGGCCACCCCTAACGGGAGCAGCTGAAAGAACAACATATTTATTAATGAGAATTCATAAACTCATCTTCTTGAGTGGAATATGGGCTACAGCATTTAAAAAGTTCGATTTCACTGTAACAATAACTTACATGCTAACATATGTCAAACCTCATAATCAATTTTCTGTTAGATCATTATTTTGCTTGATTGTATCCAGACAAAAATGAAAATTAATTCAGTAGTTGAATTAGTATTAACACCATTAACACACCATAACGTGTTCATTCATCATTAACACACCATTAATACACCATTAACACACCATAACATGTGTTCATACACCATTAATACACCATTAACACACCATAACATGTGTTCATTCATCATTAACTCACCATTAATACACCATTAACACACCATAACATGTGTTCATTCATCATTAACTCACCATTAATACACCATTAACACACCATAACATGTGTTCATTCATCATTAACTCACCATTAATACACCATTAACACACCATAACGTGTTCATTGATCATTAACTCACCATTAATACACCATTAACACACCATAACATGTGTTCATTCATCATTAACTCACCATTAATACACCATTAACACACCATAACATGTGTTCATTCATCATTAACTCACCATTAATACACCATTAACACACCATAACATGTGTTCATTCATCATTAACTCACCATTAATACACCATTAACACACCATAACGTGTTCATTCATCATTAACACACCATTAATACACCATTAACACACCAAAACATGTGTTCATTCATCATTAACTCACCATTAATATACCATCAACGCACCATAACGTGTTCATTGGTCGACTACAGAAGATAATTAACTTTGATAGGGATATGCACTATATTTTGTCCCTGATCCCCAAACGCTAAGCCTTATGTTATTACACAAAAACTGTGCTCTGTTAGCTGACTAACTCACATTGTATTGCGCCTTAAAATTTATATTCTAGGTTATTCTCTCATTCAGACTCAGTGACGTCCACAGGCTTCTGACGAAATCCAGCTCCCTTAAGAAGCCCTGGAACGCTTGGCTTGGATATCGGAGTTTTGCTGCCAGTTTTGTGTAATCTTATCTCTGTCATCTTTAATTTCAGGATACATTCGAGAATTATTTACACATATACGACTGAAATTGTAAGAATAATTGTTCGAATTTTATTCATAGTTCGTTTTTTATGGCTAACATTTCTTTAGTACTTTTTATTTGTTTCTAACCAACAAGAACCGTGTTTATCACCATTTCTAACGTATTCCTACTTGCATATTGATTTGATTTCTGCATAAACTGTTTTTGTGTAAACTTATTATTATTAAAATGTATGAAACATACGTCTTGTGGAAACGGTATTATAATTAGAGAAACCATGCCTTTTATATAAAGCATTTAAATTTCTTAGTCTGAATAAATGTGAAAATGTGAGCGTTTTAAAGCATCTTAAACTGTCAGCTCTTCAAGCCGAATTGCCGGATGTGAATGGGCTCTGCTTTTTGCCTGCACTTCACTGTGCGTATTTTTCCTTCAGCTCCTTCCTGAAGTGCGCCTGAAAAGCTGAAGATGGCCATCCATGTGGAAGGATTGGTGGCGATCGCGCTCTTTTATCTGCTCATCTTATTTGTTGGAATTTGGGCAGCTTGGAAAAACAAAAACTCTGGGGTTGGATACAGTACAGACCAGAGTGAATCTATAATGGTGGGAGGACGGGACATTGGGCTCTTTGTCGGTGGATTTACTATGACCGGTAAGTTTGACTTTGAAAATGAGGTTGGGGAAAAATCTACTTTAGATATGCAAATGATGTTTCCTCTGACTTTAAAATGACATATTCCTTTGTTTAAATTATGTTCAACAGTCTTAATGTTCGACGCTAATGTATTGCAGTAGCCTACATAGTTGGCAAAAGGATTTTAAACACTGATTTTTTTGTAAACAAACAGTCGAATCTGTACCAGTGTAAAAATCAAATGAAGGCGCTTATACATGAGCTAATTATTAATACTGATATGTTAATTTATTAAAGGCAGCCCAGAGACTGTACCCGTTTTCTTGGAGAAAGCCTTGAATTATTGATTTCTAGTGAAAAATACATGCAAATGAAAACATCATTCAGGCACCAGTACGTATTGTTTTAGTGAAAATTGATTTGGTTCTAATGTGAAATTTATTATAACATATAAAATTTATTATAACATATTTATTGTCTTTGTATCTTAAGCGCATTTATTTACCAGAATATAATACAAGAATACAATAGTATACAGACTAGTGAAGAGATTCTCTCTCTCTCTCTCTCTCTCTCACACACACACACACACTTTGTAATTGCACTGCAAGCAAGTTTAGTAATTTCATGTATGTTTTATTTTTCTGAAAACTTCTAGCCACGTGGGTTGGTGGTGGATATATCAATGGAACAGCAGAATATGTGTATTTGCCTGGCTATGGACTGGCATGGGCACAGGCACCCTTTGGTTATGCACTTAGCTTGGTAGTAGGTAAGGCTCACACACATTACATACCTGATTTTTTTTATAAATGCACAACAACTCCAGTTGTTGTCAAAGTTAGCCACCTATAAACCTTGTTTTCTTGGGGTTGTCAGCTTCTCTCTTCTGGAACTGCTCAAGTCAAGTCAAATTGCTGCTGCCTGGGTTCCTCACTTCAGTTGACACTTCCTAGAAATAACTCAGCTGTCTAATATTGATTTTGTCAGGATATATAGCCAATACTCTGCCACAGAGCCATGTTTTCACTGCTGAGTCAAACATTTTGTTAATAGCCCTATTACTGAAAAAAAGTAAAGAGATGAATCCCAGAAGAACTTTAGGCAGCACCAATCAGCATGTGATTTGGTAAAATTAAATTTCCATATTTAGCTTTCTTAGGACAACATGTATGCATTTGTTAACATGTATGCAATTCTGAAATGCTTCCTAGAAGCATTGCTCATGTTTTTCACACTCCTATCTTTGTGCTTTAGGTGGTCTGTTCTTTGCCAAGCCCATGCGGTCCAGGGGATATGTGACCATGCTCGATCCCTTTCAGCAGCTTTATGGGAAGAGAATGGGTGGCCTTCTCTTTATACCAGCCTTGATGGGGGAAATTTTCTGGTCAGCAGCCATTTTGTCAGCACTGGGTATGTAAATGTTCCACTGTTATTAAGACCACATTATAGCTGTGAATGCTTAATACATTCAACCTTCATTCAACAAGATGAAGTCAAGCAGGAAGAAAAAAAAAACATTCTAATTTGTCTGAAAAGAGTAGCCAAAATACATTTTATGTATGACCTGGCACTGCCTGTATCTCAAGATGGGCGTAAGTACAGTTCAAACTCACTTTATGTCAGCTTTACACAGACAAACAAATCCAGCGATAAACTGATGTGTATCTTAAAAACAAGATCTGTGCTAAAAGAACCAGGTAAAACATCAGGTGTGACCGAGGCCAAAGTAATAAATGAAATCACAAAAAAGGGCAGTATGATGGCACAGCAGGTAGCATTGCTGGCTCACAAAACCAGAGTCCCTGGTAAAGCTCAGGTTACTGTGCAAAGTTTCACATGTTCTCCCCATGGCTACTTGGGTTTCCTCAGGTTTCCTTCCCCTTCCCAAAAACATACCAGTAGGTGGATTGGCTATGCTAAATTGCCACTAGGTGTACTATATACAAAATATATAAGCAAAAAACTAGGCTAACAATATTCAAATGGGGCAATCCCAGACAATTTCAGTTCAAAATGTCACATAAAAAAAATAGAGGCACAAAACCATGTGAGTAGGAAAAAGCCATTACATCCACTTTACCTACATATTAAAACAGGTCTCCAAATGTCCAGTTAACACATGAGAAAGAGACCCAGAAACACATAAAACAAGGACTGGATAGACTGCAGTGACATCCACATGGACTGGACTTCCTGAAAACAGGAACAAATTACTCAAACACAAACATACAGAAGCACTGAATATAACAGGATGATGCGAATATTACATATATTTGTAAGTATCCTAATTCAAAAGTTATCATTCCTCAACAGGTGCCACCTTAAGTGTCATAGTGGACATCAACATCAACATGTCTGTTATAATATCAGCGCTGATTGCCATCTTCTACACACTGGTGGGTGGGTTATACTCAGTGGCTTACACAGATGTGGTTCAACTTTTCTGCATTTTTGTAGGCTTGGTGAGTCTTAACGGAATTACTGCATGCACATAAATCTCAGATAATTATTCAGTAACTAAAGTGAAACTAATTGGACTTTTATGTAGTTATGAAAATGTGGATTATAAGTCTGGACCTGGTCCTGTGAGATTAATATTGTATAATATTTATAGTATTTTTTAGACAGCACTATTTATTCACAGTTAACACTGCAAATGAAAATATTATGTTTTGGCAATGTAGTGTGTTGTGCATGACTATTAGGGAAATGTAGCTTCATTGCAGATCAGCGCCAGCATGATCTTTATAAAAATAAATTAATATTAAAGGTGCATTAGGCAAGCTTGGTCATTATTTGGCAAGATTAGGGCTCTAAAGGTTAAAACGTGGAGGTGAATAAGATTTGAATTTTTCTTTTTACTTTTTTTACTCTATTCCTGCCCATGTACACAAAGCTCCGCCCCAAGACACCTATAGTGGTTCAAGTAGAGTTAGCATGCTAAATAGTGTTAGCATTAGCAAGAACTGCCATGACATGACTTTCATACACGCTTGGACATTCAACTGCTTGAAAGCCAAGTTATAACATGGAAAATTCAGCTCATTTCCTTTTTTCTTTGTAATGAAAAAACAAACATCTACTTTTTTTGTTATGTAAATCTGGCCATTCAAACAATTTAAAGCTTTATACAGATTGTGTCTAGAAGCAAAATCGCTAATTCTGTATCCAGCTTAATTCCCTTCACTAGTAATAATTCCATTATGGAAAAGCACTGCTAGTTTTTACTCTGGTTTTACTGCACTTCTTGCAATTAATTTTTTTTTTGTCAAAGCACAAATTTTTTTTTTTTGCTCACTGGAGAATTATCAGCTGCACTAGAAAGGAGTAATTAAAAAAAAGATTACCGTGCCTTTAAAATTGGTTTCATTGATAGTATTTCATTAATATGGCCTACATTACATTCACTGAGCACTTTATTAGGAACACCTGTACGCTTATGAAATTATTTAGTCAGCCAATTGTGTGGCAGCAGTGCAATGCATAAAATCATGCAGATACAGGCCAGCAGCTTCGGGTAATGTGCACATCAACCATCAGAATGGTGAAAAATGTGATCTCAGTAATTTTGATAGTGCCATGGTTGTTGCTGCCAGATGGGCTGGTTTGAGTATTTCTATAACTGCTGATCTCCTTAGAATTTCATACACAACAGTCTCTAGAGTTTACTCAGAATGGTATGAAAACAAAACTCATCAAGTGAGCGACAGTTCTGTGGGTGAAAATGCCTTGTTGATGAGAGAGGTCAGAGGCCAGATTGGTTCAAGCCAGCAGGAAAGATAACCACATCAGATTCCACTTTTGTTAGCCAAGAACAGGAATCTGAGGCTACAGTGGGCACAAGAGTTACAGTTAGACGAGCTCTGGCCTAGCTCCCAACCTTAAACCCCTGCTTATCCAAGGCAAATGTGGCCCAGATCATGTAGCTTTATTATGTTATTTACCTTAACACACAAATGAACACAGCACCCTGCCAGCAATCATGTGAGGAGCGATGTGCGCCTTTTGTGCACGGGCCACCCGCCTGCCATCACAGTGCCAGACCCCAGGTACTAGTGTAACTCCTCAATGGTTTATTTGATGGCCAAGGCCTATCTCTCCACGGCGGCATATTTATGCTCTGTGGGGGACAGCTTTCAGCTTACATAGAGGACCGGGTGCTTCTCCCAAACGAAGACCCGAGACAGGACCACCCCTAGCCCTGTCTCGGATGCGTTGGTATGCACAATGAAGGGGAGGGTGAACTTGGGGTTCCTTAGGAAGGCCGAGCTCATCAATGCTTCTTTCAGTCTCCTGAAGGCTTCCTCTGCCTCCCGACTCCACTGCACCCGGTCCGGCTGGCCTTTCCTGGTGAGATCAGAGAGGGGAGAGGCAATTGAGGAAAAGTTAGGGACAAAACAGCGGTAATAACTGGCCAAAACCAAGAAGGCTTTCCCCAGTTGGTCCACCAGGTCCTCCACACTTAGGAGGGGATACATGTCAAAGTCTGATACCTGGTTTAGACTCCGGAAGTCGTTGCACAGCCGGATGCTCCCGTCGGGCTTGGGCACCACAACAATGGGGCTGGACCAAGGACTCATCGACTCTTCAATAACTCCATCTCTGAGCATCCGGCTGACCTCTTCCTGGATCGCCTGACAGTGGGCTTGTGGAACGCGGGAGGGCCACTGTTTAACCACGACTCCCAGCGGAGTTTTGATGTCGTGGTGGACCAGATGTGTTCTGCCGGGGACCGAAGAGAAGACGTCAGCAAACTGGTCCACCAACTCTGTCAACTCCTGGGACTGAGCTGGCGTGAGCTCCTCTCTTTGGTGGACCAAGGCAGGCTCAGACGGATCTGTGTTAGGTAGAGAGAAAGCAGACACATGGGGGTTAGGTTCTGTCCACTTTTTCAGCAAGTTGACATGGTAAATCTGTCTGTCTGCATGCTTACTTGGTTGCTGCAGTCTGTAAATTACAGGACTCACCCACTTGAGGACCATGTACGGGCCTTGCCACCGTGCCAGGAACTGACTTCGGCATCCATACCAGGCAGATGAAGCAGTCCTTTAGTTTTTCCAAAGTATTTCGAGCCCCCAGGTGGCCTCAGAGGGGATGTGAATGGGCCAGGTGCATTAAGGCCCAGGTACGGCCTTGGGGAACCACTGGCAGCTGACAAGGCTCTCTTCATCTGTTTGTTCTCTGGTACAGTAGATCTCCGCGTACCAGGAAGTGGGTGTCAGAGAGGCCCTGGTCTGGCCACTGTCGTACGCCTTCAATAACTTGCACCTGGCTCCGGGGGTCGCCCTTCTGCTCCCAGCTGAAACTTCCCTCTCGAGCGACCCGGGTAGACACAACAGAGATAGGGTTAGCAGGGGGATTGGACTCACCTCCTGAGGTCACTCTGGCATTGCCGTCATCCCACGCCAAGCAGGCCCGCTGGATCCATGACCGCGTTTTCTTAGTTCACCTCTTCCTTGTCACCTGCATTGCTCTGGCTGTCAGGAACCCAGGCCAGTCTCGGCCCAGTAGTAGAGGAATGGGGAGTTCGTGGAGGAGGCCGACGGTGAGGGGGTACTTAGAAATTTGGTGTTCGAATGGGACTTGGGCTGCTGGGACTTCTTGGACGTCCCCGTAGATGCAGGTTACCTTTAGGAAGCTGGAGGGCCTCGTTGCGGGCAGAACATAGGGCCAGGCTAGAGTTACGGTACTTCCTGAATCCAGCAGCGCCGTTACTGGGCGGCCGTTGATCTTCACGCTGATAGTGGGTAGGTTGGGAGTTGTTGCGGTATGGAGTGCACAGCGGGCCAGCCAGGGGTTATCTAGGGGTCATAGGATGGCAGGATCCAGCTCTGTGGGCATGGACACGTCCGACAGCATCTCATAGGCGGAGCAAGTGGGCCTGGGTCTCCCCTCCCCAAGTTAGTGGAGGCGGGGGAGGTCTCGCCTTTCACTCCGCCAATCTCCAATGTAGCAAATGCTTGCGCTAGTGCCTCTACCATCTCTCAGGGGTGTTGGGCTCCTCTCATCCCCATGGCTTTCCACTTGCCAGGTGGCAGAGCCCTCAGAAACTGGTCCATAGCCAGCCTCTTGGCTACCTCGGTTTTGGACAGGTGCTCTGGCTGGAGCCACCATTTCGTGATCCTCAGCAGGCTGTCCATTTGGCTCCTTGGGGTGGCTTTGGAGCTCCGCCGCTGCGCTGGTGGGTGAGAGACCACGGTGTAAGAGGATCTCACTTTTAACCCGGGCTTAGTGGGCCGCTTCCTCTACCATTAGGGCGTGATCGGCCAGCTGGGCCTCCTCGGTGAGAAGTGTAGCGAAGGCCGGGGCCCAGTCTTTCCTGTGCCAATCTTCCTGCTGGGCGACCCGCTCAAACATCAGGAGAAAGGCTTCAACGTCTTCATCAGGCATCAGCATAGACAAGAGGCACTGGGCCTTATGGCAGGGGTTGGGGAGGGGGACCGCTACAGCAGCACCAACCATCTTCTTCAATTCTAGGAGCTCTTTGGTGGTGTTTTGAAGTCCACAGGCCAGCTCCTCAGTGTTGGCCTGGTGCTGCAGGCTCATCTGCAGGAACTGGTGGAAGAAGTTATCCACCCCGCTCTCTGTATGCTGTGCTGCTCACATTCTCCATCACTTGTGATGAGCGAGAACTTAGCACACAAAGGAACACAGCACAGAGAGGTCGTTGGTTAGGGGAATTTGCTCTTTTATTTACAGTGATAAGTTGTGCAGCAGTAATTCAAATGTGAAGGGGCTGGTGGGGTTGAGTGCAGTTCAGGTCGTCTCTGAGGTTGGTGCGGTAATCTCCACGTAGCGGCACGCTGAGGAGATGGAGGGTTAGTAGTGGCAGCTTTTAGAGAGCCCCAGCACAGCAGCAGGAAAAAGGGGACCATCTTCCCCACTGATGTTGCCTTCCGAAAGCAGAGAGAGAGAGCGAGAGAGAAACAACCATTAGTGGTGTTGTATACTTCTCCTACCTTATCTGCTGCGCTGCTGCGGGCTCCTTTTATATCCTTCCAGCTCCTCCAGGGGGGTAGATAGCTGCCATGGTGGATATTGTCTGCCAGCCATGAAGAATTAATTCGCTCTGCCTCACAGCCACACGCACTCTGGTTGTCCAAAACAGTATGGGTGCTGAAGTGGCGCTGTCCTTTCAGCACCCTACCGGCAGTTGTGCAAGGAGCGATGTGCGCCTTTTGTGTGTGGGCCGCCCGCCCGCCATCACACTGTTATTGCTAGAAAAGGTTTTTGACAACAAGCTTAAATATACAGTAATATTGGTAATATTTTATTGTTTGCACAGATATATGTCACGGATTGATAGCAGAGGCAGATACACTTGCAGATTGGTGTCTGTTAGAGTGAACAAGAACAAATAAGAACTAGATACGCATGGCAAGAACATGAACACAGCGTGGGCTAAATGACATACAATGTGACAACAAAATACAAAAGCTACACAATGAGATTATGCTACCATCACATTATTGTGCTTAAATCAGGGGTGTCAAAATAATTTGAGGGAATGTTATACATTACACTGTAACTAATCTAAACATTGTTCTGTAAAGTTATTTATCATCTGATATCATATTAAAAGGGATGCTAGCAAATACAGTAACCTAGATTTACATGTTTAGTTTACCTTAGAGCTGGTGTTAATAGTTCTGACTGAGTTGTGACTATGGTCTTCCACATAGGTTAGATTTAATCCAAAACATTAAATATAAATAAAAAATAAAAACAGCACCACCCTTCAGATGATCAGAATGAACTTTCCTTGTTAACACATTTAACCATCTCTTGGCCAAATAATTCTGACTAATTTACTGCCACCACATGCAATTTCTTCTGATGAGTTTTGTCAGTGTTTTTCATTCACTTCTCAAGGAAGTAGTACTTAGAGGCAGTTGCTAAGCAGTGATTGGTTGAACATCATTATCAATCAAATTTTGCAAAAAGTTGATTAAGGTATATGAAATTCATCTGGGGTCAGTTAAGAGCCATAACTGGTCCAATCCCTGTCCGCGGTTGTATTTATGTATCTCAG
The DNA here is from genome assembly GCF_027358585.1 of Pangasianodon hypophthalmus. Classification (NCBI taxonomy): domain Eukaryota; kingdom Metazoa; phylum Chordata; class Actinopteri; order Siluriformes; family Pangasiidae; genus Pangasianodon; species Pangasianodon hypophthalmus. The sequence goes on along the minus strand of NC_069714.1, from coordinate 2,644,946 downwards.
GTTTAAGTGTTCCCAACACATGAATCGTAGTTAATGCACACTTGATATTTACATTATATTCTGTCCAGATTTCATCTAAAACATATTTAAAACAGAACATAATAGACCAAATGTATGTGTCTTGAGCCTTGTATTGAGCATTCTGCCTGGGGTACTGTTACTGGGTCAATCCGACCAAAGTAGCTAAAGTTTGGCAGCTGCTAATCATCTTACTCATTAGCTACAGATAAAAAAGATGCCCAGATGAAGTTTGCAGTGCATAACCAATGTTGAACCGAGCTGCAAATTTAAATTTCTTATAGTTAAATGGAATTTATAATAACAAAGGCTTAGCTAGTTAGCTCATGTTCGCTAGCTAGTAACTTAGTTATTGTTTTTAGTAAGTTAGCCACAGCTCATTTTTACATATACAGTATTTAAGTTTTTCGGTGTTAGTGTTGTTTTGTACTCAACAGTAAGGGTATATAATTTAAAGTGGACCATTTGCTGTTCCTCACACTTTAATATTAGAATAGCTGTTGGAGGAGCTAACTAAGTTAGTTCAAGTGTACAACAGCTTGCTTGTATTATATTTCACATCATTTCTAAAATTTAAAAAAGTGTGGCTAGCTAGGTTTCGTTTCTTTTCCAAATTTATATCACAGCAGAGTAAGTATATTTAAAATTTGAATGATTACCTGGACCTCAGCAGCTCCACTTTCCCGCCTCAGTTTTCTCTTCAGCTGAATTGGTGCCTATAAGGTTACTTAAGATATTCATGTGCTAGGAGCAGTTTTTGTTTTTAAAATGTTTGTAATCAGATATTCATGTGCTAGGAGCAGTTTTTGTTTTTAAAATGTTTGTAATCAGATATTCATGTGCTAGGAGCAGTTTTTGTTTTTAAAATGTTTGTAATCAGATATTCATGTGCTAGGAGCAGTTTTTGTTTTTAAAATGTTTGTAATCAGATATTCATGTGCTAGGAGCAGTTTTTGTTTTTAAAATGTTTGTAATCAGAAACAAAAACAAGGTTACTCATCTGACGACTAATAAACCCAGATTTATTAAAAAAAAAAAGGCAGTTTCTCACATTCACAGGTTAACAGATTCTACTTTTTTAAAGGTCTATATTTTTGGGCGAAAGGCCACGTACTGCGTGAGCAGGCTGATAAATATTGCTGGTGCATATTGTTTGTCTCCTAAGCATAAATTAATTTTGCGTAATTAATATTGTGACTGTAAGGGTCCCTGGAGGACTAGTGGTTAGGCCTCTGCACACTGCGGCCCGGGTTCGAGTCCCGGCCAGGGAACCAACACCAGCCACTAGGGTTGTGTGTAACAGTGTGGTCTCAGTGCTGGTCCCAAGCCCGGATAAAACTGGGGAGGGTTGTGTCGGGATGGGTGTCCGGCGTAAAAACTGTGCCAAATCAAATATGAGGACCAGTGATCCGCTGTGGCAACCCCTAACGGGAGCAGCTGAAAGTGGAACAGCAACACTATTGTGACTGTAACCCGAATCCACTATCCACTGCATCTATAGGTGCATAAATAGATGATTCGTGGTCGCAATGTGGGAGCCGCTGCCACAAACGCGCAGCTGGATCTGGGCTAAATTGTTAGGTTGTCCTAAATTGTTCTAACATTGTTAGAATGTGCCAGAAGAAAAGCGGATCGGGATCAGGGTCATCTGCTCACTGGGTTTCTGACCGAAGGAGTGAAATGACTGCAGCTTTTATGCAGCTTTACTGTACAGGAGTATATATACATGAACCGAATCTGCACTGGAGCAGGTCCAAATCCGCTAAATGGAGGTGACTATTATGTAATGGAAGAAATGCGGATCCGGTTTGGAGTCGTTATGGTGTTTTTTTGTTTGTTTGTTTGTTTTTTTGCACCATTATGTGTAAACTCTAGAGACTGTAGTGTGTGAAAATTCCATGGTCAAAGTCACTGAGATCACATTTTTTCTCTGTTTTGATGTTTGATGTGGACATTAACTGAAACTCTTAGTCTGTACCTGCATGATTGTATACATTGTGCTGCTGCCATACGATTGGCTGATTGGATAATTGCATGAATGAGGAGGTGTACAGCTGTTCCTAATAAAGTGTTTGGTGAGTGTATATTGCCAAAGGTTTGTGGACACCTGACGATCACACTCACATGTGCTTGTTGAACATCCCATTCCAGATTAATCTTAGCTGTCAATAATAACCGCCACTCTTGGATGGTCAGGTGTCCACATACTTTTGGCCATATGATGTAGATTCTCACTAAAGATGTAAAACTATACTGTACATGTAAGCAACCAACATGCCAAAATTAAGAACTATAGATTCTGTTATTTGTTGCTTTTTTGGAAGCTTAATTATAAATTAAATTAATGCTCAATAGTTTATGTGTGCTTGAAGAATGTTAGTTTCCAGGTTTTAAGATGTAGTTTTTTTGTGTACACTAGATCAAGCATAAATCTTTACATACATTTAAACTATATTGTAGGATTTTATTATGTGTTTTAAAATGGCATCAACAGCACTTTAACTGAAACACTGATTAAATATCACATTTCAGGTCTATGCACACAGTCATAATAAGAACAAAATACACACACAAAAATGTTTGGTCAGGGTTTTTTTGTTTTATTTTGTTTTGTTTAAGTCTACAAGCGAAGTTGTTGAATATTCTGAGAGAATTTTTTCTTGTTTTGCAGTGGATCAGTGTACCTTTTGCTTTAGCCAACCCTGCAGTGTCAGACATCAGTGTGACAGCAAAGAAAAAAGTATTTCAGACTCCGTGGCTGGGCAAGATTGATTCTTCAGATGGTTGGATGTGGGCAGATAACTTTTGCCTACTGGTAAGTGTGCTAAGTAAGGAATAAAATAGAACAGGGTAAGGTATTATAGGAAAATATTCAGTGATAGGGAGGTGTGATGAAGTAGAGTTACTGTTACCACCATAAGGTTTTAAAGATTAAAGATTATTTTCCAATAATAGCATATCCCAGTGTGTTTTATTCCTGTTATACCACAGCAATTCGATGTAGTTACATTCTCAAAACAAGTTAGTTCCTGTTTTCTTTCTCTTAAACTAATAAAACAAAACCTTACTGCTTTACTTTTTTAAAGAGGCCAGAATTAAATAGTATGGTAACACTAGAGTGGCAGTTCATTTATCTAATTTTTGTTTAGACAAACAAATACAATAAAAAGTTCTTTTTTACTTAGAAGATTAGAGAATCAGACAGAAAGTTAATAATCAAGAATAATATAAAATAATTTAATCCAGTAACCTGTAACCTGTAACTAATCAGTAACTACAGTATATAATCTAATGGTGGCAGCAGAACAGTGATAGTGGCATCAGTAAGAGGAGCTTTACCAGCTGAATCAACATCAGAGCATCAGGATATTCATTCCACAAGAGCTGATTTTCAGTCAAGATAAAACATTTTGAATTAAATTTAGATATGATTTTAATATTTTTGGTGACTGCATAATTTCATATCTTGATTTATAATTATTGTTGTTCATAGCTTTGTCTAAAATGTGAAAAATAGTTGAAATAAAGAACATGCTTCTGTGTATATGTGTCTCTACAGTCTGTGCATTTTTATCCTGGTTTTTAATAAGTCTATACCTGTTTGGGTGTTTACTATTGTGGTTTTGTGTTTTATAGATGTTGGGGGGGATTCCCTGGCAGGTATATTTTCAACGCGTTCTTTCTGCTTCTTCAGCTACTTATGCCCAAGTCCTCTCGTTCCTGGCTGCCTTTGGCTGCCTCATTATGGCGCTCCCTTCCATGCTAATCGGAGCCATAGGGGCATCTACAGGTAGGGCATTTAACCTGATCTTATATATATATATATATATATATATATATATATGGCCAAACCTTAGCCAACCATGTCTTTATGCAGCATGCTTTGTGCACGTTGTCATGATGGAAGACATTATGCTTTAGATACAGTAGTAGTAAGGAAGGCTTAATGCTACAGCATACAAAGCCAGACATTTGCGTGGTTCCAACTTTGTGGCAACAGTTTGGAGTAGGTCTACATTTGGGTGTGATGGTCAGGTGTCCACATACTTTTGGCCGTATTGTGTACATTCAATTCCAAGTTTTACTCCTGAGTCAGAGGCATTAATATGGGCTAAAATGGGATCCTCCTATGAAAACTTCTTCATTGGAATTATCGAGCAAAAGTTTACTGGACATGCACCCACACTATTTCTTATGTACATTGATGACATCTTTGGCGTTACTAACTGCACAGTTGAGCAGCTGCACAGTTGAGCAGCTCCAGCTTTTTATTTCCTCCTAAAACACATTTCACCCAGCCCTGGAATGTACATGGAATATTGCTCATCCTGGTTCAAGCATAAAATTCTTAAACATGTCTTTGACATCAGTAGATTCCCCTTTGAAATCCAGCATCCATTACAAACCGAAAGACTCTCATTCCTACTTGCAGTACAATTCTTCACTTCCCAAACAATGCAAAGAAAAACCATATTCAAAAACCACCTTATTCACAGCTAATGAGACTTAAATGTATCTGCAGTGAGAATGAAGACTTTCTCCAGAAAAGTAAAGAAATGGGCAATTAATTTTAAACCCTGGATTCCCTAAGAATGTTATAGATCGTGCCATGGCCGGTGTTAGCACTGTTGAGAGAAGGGATGTGGTGACCTCTACACATTCCACTGCTAAGACAGAGAGATTTCCTTTGGTGCTCACTTATCCCACTAATAAAATGACCCATGACCCTGTCGCTGGTTCACCAGTTGTCCTTCCTTGGACCACTTTTGGTAGGTACTAACCACTGCATACCGGGAACACCCCACAAGACCTGCTGTTTTGCTGGCCCTTGTCAAAGTCACTCAGATCCTTACACTTGCCTGTTTTTTCTGCTTCCAACACATCAACTTCAAGAACTGACTGTTCCTTTGCTGCCTAATATATCCTATCTATATATATATATATATATATATATATATATATATATATATATATATATATATATGTTATCTGAAGTTGCCACTAAATTAATTACTTTTGTTGATCATAAGCTTTTGATCCAAGGACTAACCAGAACCACTTGCTGCTTTGTTGCAACAGTTTTATATAATCATGGTTACTATAGATATTGCATGTATGTAACTTTACTGCCTGTGCTCTGTGTAATATCATGAAACTGTACTGTTTGTGATTATTATTAAAACATTAGTGAATGTGTTTAGTAAACATTTTAATCAGCATATCCCATCAATAATGATTAATAATGGACTTTTGTCAGACTGGAACCAGACATCATATGGCTCTGTGCCACCGACAGAGAAAGATGAATCAGACATGATTCTGCCTATTGTGCTTCAACATCTTTGCCCACCTTTCATCTCATTCTTCGGCTTGGGGGCCATTTCAGCTGCTGTGATGTCATCAGCAGATTCGTCCATTCTTTCAGCAAGCTCAATGTTTGCACGCAACATCTACCAGCTTGCATTCCGTCAGTCGGTAAGGAACTGCTCACAGACCAGGGCACACGCACTCCTGCGTTGTGTTCAGTGCTTAGTATTTATTGTTTCTTTGACCAAGACTATCCTTAATGATTTTACAGCAATACAGTACAGTATTTTATTTTATTTTTATTTTATTAAATTGTGTGTATATGTGTGTGTGTACAGACAAGAGTGTAAATATTCTGTTTTGATTCAGAAATAAAATTGTTTGCTTTTTTGCTCATTAGACATCTTTCATCTTAAGACATCTAATGAGCAGGCTTGATTTGGCTTAAACATGTACATGGGATTTATGTCTATTTCCAGTAATATTTTGGGAAGAAGATTTTGTCAAAAGATACAATGAAAAGTAGCTAAGTACTCAGCAGATCATGAGAGTTAATAAAGCACTCCTATTCTGCTAGTGTTGTTTTTCTATTCTAAATCAGAGTATTTGGTAACACAGCTGTCTTTTATTTCTCTGTAGGCATCGGACCGAGAAATTGTCTGGGTGATGCGAATCACAATCTTTGTGTTTGGTGCTTTGGCCACGGCCATGGCTCTCCTGACCGGAACGGTTTATGGCTTGTGGTACCTGAGCTCGGATCTTGTCTATGTTATCATCTTTCCTCAGCTAATTAGTGTGCTCTTCATTAAGGGAACCAACACTTATGGTTCAGTAGCTGGCTACATCTTTGGCTTGCTTCTGAGAATCGGTGGTGGGGAACCTTACCTCAAGCTTCCGCCTTTCATCTACTACCCAGGTTGGTATGAAGAAGAGAAGGTGAACCATCTGACCAAAGAGGTGGAGCATGTTGTGGTGCAGAAGTTCCCTTTCAAGACTGTAGCCATGCTAGCTTCACTTTTGGGCAATGCCGTCTTCTCATACACAGCCAAGTATCTCTTTGAGAGTGGCACACTCTCTCCCAAGTATGACTTCTTGAATGCTGTGGTTGCCAAGCACAGCAAGGAAATCATGGACAAGACAATTCTTGTAAGCAATGACAACATCATCCTGTCAGAAATGGCTCCCGTTAAACCAAGGACTGCATCCTCCTTGGCAGGAACATTCATGAACAAGGAGGTCCTTACTGATGAAAGAGAAATCAGTACAGAACTGAATAATGAATGTGAATAGAGAGTTTCTGTGACTGAAAATGAAACTGATGTGTGATTAAGATTACTAAAACTTCATGCTGGTTTAATGAATTTTTGATATGTTAAGTTGCTACTCCAGAAAATAATTCTTAAAATTAAAATCTGACCTGTTGAATCAAAATGTCTAACAGAGAAGCTTTGTAGCCCTTGATCAGTAAGATATAAGTAAAATATAAAATGAAAAAATATAGATAGAAACCTAATTTATATTCTTTTTGCTCATGCTAGTCAGAGCTATAATTTTTTTTTGTCATTAGTGTTTATTTTATAAAGTGCTTTAGGAGTAGAATACATTTTTCAGTTCAGAAATCTCAAACTCATTCATTTACAGTTAGAGTTAATACACTAGCTAAGCACAGAAACAATGCCAATGACCGACCTTGGCTTAAAAACACAGTGCACATCAGGATATCCTCAATAATATGTACAGGCATGGCTGATGAGAAATCCTCCACAGGTGAAAAAGGCTCTTGTTAAGCTCTTCAGTGTTCTCCATATTTAGCTAGTTTTCTAAACTTCTGTCAAGTTTGTTTAGATTTGGCAGGAGTGTGGCAAGTTCACAAGCCATTTCTGGTGACTTTAAGACAGAAATAGATTCAGTGCAAACTCATTTTTGTCGCAAGTCGATGAGATGAACGTAATGTAACATTACATCTTACATCGATAGGGCCCTGTATCATTCTGTATAATTTTTTTTCAGCAGAGTTATATTCTGTAGGTTTTGGGTCTTCATTTTTTTAAAACTGATTTCAACCTTTAAAAGTAACTGGTGATGAATGAAATTGATTTTACTAGAGAAGCTGATTTAGTGGTGTATAGATACTCTCTGTAATCTGGTGCTTGTGTGCAATATTGTCAAGACAGTATTTCTATGATGACATTTCTTATCAACATTAGCAACATTAGCAACATTTCTTATAATATTCACTGTGATAAATTCATTCACTAGTTGGTTGGAATAAGTTTAAAAAAAAAATGTAAAAAAATGCTTTATGGTATCATGCAGTGTTGATATAGAATTTGCCATTAATTTTCTTTGCTGGTATATCTGTCCTGACATCAGGCAATGACAAATATGACAAATATGTCATGGTATCAGGCCAAATATCCACAATTTAATGAGTATGGACATTTTCCTTCTGGTTTTCCATCTAAAATAGGATTTGGTGTGTACTGTTCTCCTTACAAAGCTTTAGTTAGAAATCATAAATTTTGTTTATTTGACAGGTGGGTATTTGTGATTATATGTTTTTTTTATTTTATTGCAAAAATAACAGTCAATTTTTATGTGAGATGTTTATATTTCAAGATATAAGGTAGAAACACTTTATTCAGCCAGAAAGTCATCTCTGTGATAAAATATCGTTTGTTTATTTGTTTACTAATATAGTCTTCAAAAAAAAAATAAATAAAAAATATGGTAATAAATATATGAAGTATAAGGAATAAACTATATTGTTTGGCACTACAGTGTGTGTGTTTGTTTTTATGTTTGCAAATTTATATAACGGCATTGCACATTATTTAATATTTGTTTCATATAAGCAAATTCAGATGACATCACACTTAATTCAGAGGTTGACATTCATAATAACCATAATAATCAGTGAAATGTACTGTGCTATAGGCTGTGAAATTCAGAAGTGATAAAGTGAATTGCAGTGGTTTACATATTTTGCCAGGCTTGATAATGGAAGAAAGGGCTCCCAGAAACAGAGTAACGATCCATATGCAGTAGGTTTACTGGCAGACAAATCGTGATCAAAACAGTCCATGTCAATACCGAAATAACTCTAACAGTAAGACAAATCCATGATCCAAAGACATGATCCAAAAATGTGGTCAAAGACCAATGCGGGGTCAAAATACCAAATATCAAATAGAGCATCAAGGCTTAGGGATTCTGTCCCCTAAGCTTTGATGCTCTATCTGATTTTTGGTATTTTGACCCTGCATTGCAAAGGCAGAAATGTGGCAAGGCAAGAATTTGGTCATACACAGAAATCAATCCAGAAATGGACACAGCTCATTACAAGTATGACTAGTGAACTGCAAGGCTTCTGCATTTTAAGTAACTGACTGACAGATTCAACATTAAAATCCACATGCAACTTCTAACAGCTGACTAGTCATGCCCTTCTCACATGTGAGGTGTGTGTGTGTCTGTGTGTGTGTGTGTGTGTATGTCTCCATTTAATAGTGAAAACATCACCTATAAAATAACACATATGGAATTATGTAGTGATCTAACAAAAAACAAAAACAACCAAAAAGAAAAAAACTTATCAAGTCAAAGTAGCCTAAAGGTAGCTTAAATAAAAAATAATATTGTGAGTAAAATACAATACAATAAAACTGTGGGACCTATTAAATACTTTTTTCTTTCTTTTTTTTCTATAATTATTATTTAATATAATAAAACATTATTCCAACAAAGTGACGAGCTAAGCTAACAAAACTACATGACTGAAGTGCAGGTGGTGGATGTGCTGGATGTGCAAAGACAAAGAAGTATTTCAGTTCAATTCAGTCTTATTTATATAGTGCTTTTAACAATGGACATTGTCACAAAGGAGCTTTACAGAAATCCAGACATGGAATAAGATTTAGAGTCATGTGGAAACTAAGACATCATATCCAGATGGTATAAGGCTGACATTTCCTGTCACTCTTCTCTGAAAGGTTACCACTGCACTGAAGTGCAGTTTCAGACCATTCAGTCTATTAGTCATTTTGTTCATCCAGCCTCAGTAGTCCCTGTTTCTGCACTGTTTTCCACTTGTTATCATGTTGAGCTCCCAATGAGAGAAGAGTTTCTTTCACTTTACAGTACTGTTGTAACTATGCAGAAATTAAGCAGGAATAAATGAGTAGTTCTTAATTAACTACTAAGTATTTTAGTAGGAGTCAACTATTAACTAAGTAGTCTTAAGCAGTGATTACTGAATCTTACTTTTCTCCTGTTAGCTAAATGTGGCTCTTTTATAATAACTACTGATTAAGTACTGATAACATTGACATTAATTCCCAATAACTGTACTTTCCTTCTAGAGATCTACTATTTAATATGGCCAAAAGTTTGTGGACACCTGACCATCACTCCCATATGCGGTTCTTCCCCAAACTGTTACCACAAAGTTGGAAGCACACAATTGTACAGAATGTCTTTGTATGCTGTAGCATTACAATTTCCCCTTGACTGTAACTAAGAGGCCCAAACCTGTTCCAGCATGACGATGCCCCTGTGCACAAAGTGAGATCCATGAAGACATGGTGTGTTAAGGTTGGAGTGTGAAGAACTCGAGTGTCCTGCACAGAGCCCTGACCTCAACCCCACTGAACACCTTTGGGATGAACTGGAACACTGACTGGACATTGGTGCCATGTTCCTGTAGTAGTAGTAGTAGTAATAATAATAATAATAATAATAATAATAATAATAATAATAATAAACAACTGAACAAATATGTACAAGTAAATGACAAAATTATGACATTACCTTCTCATGATGAGTGGCAGAGGAAAGGTACTTGGCAGACATCTGTATCCAGAGCAACTTATAGCATTTATACAACTGAAAAGTTGAGGGTTAAAGGCCTTACTCAAGGGCCCAACAAGTGCAGCGTGGCAGTGCTGGGATTTGAACTCTCAACCTTCCGAGCTTAACCACTGAACTACCACTTTCCACAGCTCTGTTAAATCTCCTTTAGCATCTAGCACAATTTATTTTATACATTAATTGTGCTGCATAGTCTAATAAATTGTGAAAGTTGAGAATGTTATATTTATGCTGTACTAGAATATCAATCATGGAAGAGCTGACTGTATTAAAAACTTTAGAAGCCTAATCCAGCTAATGAATATTTATATGTTAGTGAGTAATGTGCAGCCTACAAGACTTGCCTTTTTCCACAGATGTCGCCCAGTTAATAAAAGATTAAGAACCATTACTGTAGTGTAAATAGTGACAATATAATAACTGAAGAATTCTTGCATTTTTAATATGATTCTGTATTTCTTTTTTTTTTTTTTTCATTTGTCTCTTATTGAAACCTGCCAATGTCCCCTGTGCATGACATGTTCCCTTTAATAATTAACTTTCTTAAGAATTAAGAAATAATCACTTGATATACTTGATATACTTTTAAACTTGAAGGCTTCTTTTCTTTACAGCATTTCTTTGCATGTGCCTATGACTTTTGCACAGTACAGTATATTTACCCAATTTTGTTTAAACAGATAAAAATCTACCCACAAAGACCAAATGGAGAATGGCTGTGGTTAGCAGATAGACTGAACTACAGGTAGGATGTTGATCTGTCGTGGTAACTACATTAATTAATTAGTTTCTTGTGGATTCATCAGTTAACTGGACCTGTCTCTCAGACATTGCACAGACAGGAGCTAAGTTGCTTGATCATTATGGGCCATATTCAGCAGGAAGGTTACTCTTATTCAGAGAAAGGTTGTGCCCAATTTTCTGGGTGCACTGTTCAGATTATGCAAATCACCTTCATGTAGTTCATGCTTCTTCTCAGGTTGGCAGATTTTTCCTGAGTGGAAGTGCCCAAGACAGTTTTTCAATACATCACATGCCTTTAAACCTGAAAATCTGGGGATTAAAAAAAGCTGACTGAAGAAGGCAATAGTGTAATACAATGTAATATGATGTAATATAAAAGCAAGAGACAATTTAAAAATGAAAAATAAAAAGACTTATAATAATAAATATGAATGAGAAGATGGCAAGCATTGATATAAACATCTATTAGACGTCTAGCATATTGCCAATATATTGCTGCATGAATAGTCCTAGGTGTAAATGTCACATTAATCATGGCAAAATTGGTTTAATTTTAAATGGCTTCCTTGTTATTTGGCATCTTATAAAATATCACTTGATCCAGCATAGCCTATTGTTTTGCATTATAATGTGCTCTGACAGCTAATTATGCACACAGTGAAGCCAGACTAAATCATGGTCACAAAATTGTCATGTGTGTACAGGATATAATCTATTTTTATCAAACATTTACTTCAATGATTTGCTGAATTAACAAAATAATCTCAATGATTATGTTCTTTCAGTGAGCTTTTCTGGAAAGAAAACATACTCACAGTTGAAGGATAGGCCAACAAAGCACTCATCTGCTACTCTTACAGCTCAAGTTAATTCATATTAAAATAAGCAATGTCTCCAATTAAGATGTGTCTCCTCAGATGTACGCTATAAGAAAAAAAACTTTTTGTCCACCTTTCTGTATCTAATATTGGCCTCAAATGGCATTCCATAGTTTTTTGAGTGTACTTACAGGCTAAAACATAAATTTCAGTGTGACATATTATAGTTCTGGAAACTGTTAAACAATGGCGCTAGACTTAATACTCAATCAGGCCAAAAACGCTCAAGAAAATGGGTGATACACCTCTGTTTTTGGCAAATTATACCGCATTTGTGTAACTTCAGAATTGCACTTAAGTCCATAGTTAGTCTAATATCTGAATAACAATGTGCACAATTCCGCTATTAAATCCTCACTGTGCACACCTAACTCTAAATACAACCCATTCTTTGTAAATGTTGGTGATGTCAAGTCCTGCCCAAAGCCCAGTAATGTCCCCCTTGCCCTGTAGAAAGAAAGTACAATAAGCAACTGTTACAGAAATTAGTTCATATGAAATTAGTTCATAGAAATACTATTTTTTTTATCACAAGTTATTGCTAATAAAAGCTGTAAATGACAAAAGGATGAAGTAATTTTTACAGATTTTATATAATATACAAAGCAATAAATTTTTTCATTATTTTTTAAGTGGATAAGTCTTTAAATCTACAGTCCCCTCTGAAAGTATTGGAACAGCAAGGCAATTCTGTTTTTTCAATTTTGTTTTTGCTATACACTGTAGATATTTGGGTTTCAGATCAAAAGATTAATACTTGGTTTGCTTGAAATAATGCATCAAGCTGGCAACCCACTTACATCACCAAACTGTTGCATTCTTCTTTTGTGATACTTTTCCAGGCTTGTACCACAGCTTCTTTCAGTTGTTGTTTGTTTCAGGGGGATTCTCCCTTCAGTATCCTCTTCAGGAGGTGAAATGCATTGGGTTAAGGTCTGATGATTGAATTGGCCATTTTTTCCCCTTTGTTTCCTTCTGTGGCTCGTCTCTGTATTTCTGTGTGAATTCCAGTCTGGTCTTCTGATTCTTACTGCTGATGAGTGGTTTCCATCTTGAGGTATGGCTTCTATATTTCTACTCTCAAAGTCTTCTTCGCACAGTAGATTGTGATACCTTCACCCCTGCCCTGTGGAGGTTGTTGGTGATGTCACTGACTGCTGTTTTAGGGTTTTTCTTCACAGCTCTCACAATGTTTCTTTCATCAACTGATATTGTTTTATTTGGCCAGCCTGTTTGATGTCCGGTTTTTGGTACAACCGTGATTTCTTTCTTTTTCAGGATATGTTGCTCTGATCGATTTTCCTTCTTTTCTCAACTTTAAAATGGCTTGACTTTCTCCCCTGGACAGCTCTCTGGTCATCATGTTAGCTTATCTTTTTTAACACCAAATGCAGTCTTCACAGTTGAAACCCTACTCAAACCAAGTAGACATTCAGAGATATTAAGTGTTTAACCAGGAAACACTTGTCAGTCACATGTTCCAATATTTTTGATCACTTGAAAATGGGCGGGGGCTGGGTTCAAACAAAGGGTGCCATGTTCTAAGTTCTTTTACAAATCTACATGTATATATCAGGAAACAAAAGCTGAAATTCTGATCGCATACATTTCCACGGCCAACAGGCAATGTTGGACAGTTTATTAGGAAGAGTGGGCACAGGCAGCAATATAAAACCTCAGAGATTTATATTGTGATTTATACAGTTTCCACAGGATGCAGGATCAAAAGGCTGGAAGGATGTGTTAGTGTAAAGACATCTCTGATTACATCATTACATGGGCCAATTTGATAGATTATGGAATTAATAGAATTTTGGAAAGAAAGAAATTGTTTTGGTGTGCTATGCTGTTGAAGTATAAGGGTGAAGAAAGGAAAAAAGAACAGCATATAACTGCATAATGACAGTTACAGGTTGACACAGGTTGTCACATGACTCAGTGTTGCTTTGAACCTTCTCCTGATTCCGATGTAATATATCTCCTGATGTATGCCTACTTGTATACTACAAAAAGAATGGTTGAGAAGAAGTATGATGTAGTGAGAGTTATTAAAGTAGTATAGTTTGAAATAACTAGATATTGGAAATTTTGTAATCTCTTTGTCATCAAACCAGTCAGAAGTTTTTTTTCCAATCCACAAATGGTTGAACCTATCTGCTTTTAGTCGTCTTTTTTCCCTGAATATATGCCTGCTTATTTCTAATCTAAATAGTGAAGTAATGGAATAAACAAAATTACTTCAATATGTAAATGATTGGCAATAAAGAAAGTAGCCTTCTACAAAAGGTAGATGTTTTACTCCTCAAAATCAGCTTTAATTTAAATTAGTATAATGTGAATTATGATGGGGCAGCACAGTGGCATAGTGGGTAGTGTTGCTGCCACACAGCTTCAGAGTCCTAAGTTTAATTCTGAACACAGTTGACCATAAATTCCCCCTAGGTGTGTGTGTGTGTGTGTGTGTGTGTGTGTGTGTGTGTGAGAGAGAGAGAGAGAGAGAGAGAGAGATGCTTGTGATCAACTAGCCATCTTACACCAAGTGTTCCCGGGGTAGACTCTGGAGCCACCCTGACCAGGCTTATCAGATCAAGGAATAAACAAATGTATTACGACAGTTGGCCTATGGTGAAACCATTTTCACTGTAAATATCACATTTTCCTTTTAACAGATTACCTTGGTGTAACAGAGGATAAACAATAAATTGAATATTCTTGCACAGTCATACTCAATTTTGTGTGATGGATAGTCCTTCACAAGCCATTGTCAATTTACAAATTTATAGTTCAGGTTGAATCGGCTGACCAGTTCCCAACTACTGTGCAGTGCCTCACTGTTGTCTAGAGCATGATGATTTGTGCTTGACTACATTATGCGGTTTTATAGACATTATATCAGGATGCAAATACTTCACTATTCCTGAAACAGGAACAGAACGTGTAATATGGAAGTTTTTGGACCTAAGTTACAAAAGTGAAAATGTAGCTACTAATGAAGCAAAATAGAAATCTCTTAATGCTATCCATGTTTTTATTATTATTATTATTATTATTATTATTATTATTATTATAATACCCTATGCTTCCCACTCATACTTTAAATAGTGCATCAATAGAAAATAAAAAATTCAAAATTTAAAAGGGGTTCATGATCATAATTTCAACATGCTACTTTTAAGCCAAATGGATACAGTGAAACGTTTGTACTGGGAGGCTTTTACTTTGGATTATACCTTGTATTCAATACTGTGCTAGTATGTTGCCTGAGGTAATAAAACTGACTCAATTTACCATCCTGACATTGGGGACTGGTGAGCTGGTGCAAATTATTGACTTCAGTAATTTGTCTCAGGGCCCTGCCAGCAATAGTGAAGCTGTGACAAGCCTTCTGTGCAAAATCAACTCCAGCGACAGCTTGTCAGACACATTTCATTAGCAAAGGTCTCATAGTTTGCCATTTATTTCTCTCATGTAGCCATTCAATAGATGCTATTTTCCCTACATGGTATTATAAGACAGTACAAACCAATAGCCATGATCACTCATATTTGTGCTCTGTCAATTCATCCAGCCCAAAATGACAATGCATGGAACATCACATCGTTTATAGAACAGATCTAGAGATGTTGTGTACCACTCCTCCACTTTACAAAGATGGTTTACACTGATGTAGAAACTGTGATCATTTACTCCGTGGTTTCCAAACAGCCCCAGTCATATCAGCTCAATTCGTTTCTGCAGAAGTGTGACAGTGCAGCACCAAGTCTCTCCTCCCTGTGATTCATGGCTGAGTTAAACCTGGAAAAATAATCAAATAAATAACCGGTCAGTGGCAACCGATCCATCAGGGGTATCATGTCCACCTCCGCATCTTGCTACACCATGCGTCATTTTTAAACGATGCTCCTGCAAAGCACAAATAGAGCACCACGCAAAAGCACACTGGCAGCAGGTTTGTTACCAGGATGAATGAGCTGCTTCTTGGATGTTTTTTTTCATTGCCCACAAAAAAAATGCAAGAAGGGAAAAGAAAAAAAAGACGAAAATCATTTCAACAAAACATTTTGCTCAACAGCAAAGCATTGTTCCAAGCCAACAGTCCATTGGTATTGCTACAGCAGATTCTGCAAAGTGATCAAAAGTTTATCAACAAAATTGTGTTTAATGCACAGATGATCTGACATTGGACATTGTGTGCAATATGCAAAACAACATAATTATGTGAATTATTTCTGTAGAAAGGGTTTTGATTAGTTGTCTATGACTGTAAAATAAATTGGGAATTACAGTAGAGAGACTACAGAAGACAGAGGGAGTACAGAGCCAAGAAAACAAATATTGTGTCTATTCTTTATAGATTGTACTGCTTTTGTGGGTTATTTTATTCTATTGATAATTAGTGACTTTAATGTTAAACTATCTTAATACCTTTGTCATATATTGTTACTGATAGGCATCATAGAACCAGTCATCTCAAACGACTAGCTCCCCATTAAGATGGGAATTAATAAAATCAGTGTAAGAACAATTGCCTTCACCCTTCCTCTGCCACATACTAATGCAATTTTTGCTTTGAAGGTCAGTCAGTCACACTGTGCTTGAAGGGATTGTTTGGCTTCCTGATATACAAAAAACAGATCCAACCAAGTCTCCATTTCAGCTTACATCAAAGTTTATTTATATGCATTTGTGAGGTTGCTGTTCTAAAAAGGTCTTTTTCTGAGAATATGAAGAGAAATACTGTGTAAAGACCATAGTGTGTGCAAAGACCATAGAAACGAGCTGTATAGCTTTTTCAAGCTATTGATTTTCATTGATTCACACCTACATACACAGTAAGCCCAGTAAGACTTCCTGAGTGATTGCCAATATAAGGATCCCGAGTCACTAAAATGGTAGGAAGAATTTGGAGTGTAGCCTCTTAAATGAAAAAGTAAGTGCTGGATGGAACAAGAGCAAAATGAAGCCCCAGCTGCGATGATGGAGGATCCTTGAGTTGATTAAAGCCATGTTATGTTAATGGCCACAGAAAAGGGGTGGAGGAGCAGCAGATGGTATGGTTTTGCAGATCATCTTTTTCTTACCTTAGCCATTGGCTAAATTAGATACTGGCTTTGTCACCCTCAATTAGACCCATTGTGAGAACAATTATACTTGTGGAGTCATTTAATCAACTAAGACCCCACAACTATACATCTCATATATACTTATTAACACTATATGTGTGTATATATATATATATATATATATATATATATATATATATATATATATATATATACTATATACACATACACATATACAGTAAATGTAATACACAAACAGTCAGGTCCATAAATATTTGAACACTGAAAAAGTTATAGTTATTTTTGCTGTCTGCTATAGCATATTGGAGTTGAAATTACATAATGAATATGAACTCATTGAGTGAGTGCAGATTTTCACCTTTAATTTGAGGGAATTTACATCCAAATTTATCTTTAACTCCAATATATTGTGGTAGACAGCTACATAACAGTAACAATAATTTTGCCAATGTTTCCTTGCCAATGTAAATTTTCTGAATGCTGAATTCCATTCCAACATTCCAAGGCTTTCTGGTCTTCTCTTATGTCTGTCTGAGATGTATCAGAGAGCAGGCCTCAGAGCAGAGAAACCCTTTATTGAGGCAGCATTTTTCTGTTAATTAGTGTGGCCTGGTGAATTGCACAACACTGTGAGAGAAGGATGTTTCTCTGACAGTAGTGCTGTGTTTACTTTACCACCTGACAGGCGGGCAAAAAAACACAGCACTCCAGCAGAGCAGAGCTGACTGACACAGCTTGTTAGCAACTCCAACAGGAATGTGGAGATGTTTATAAATGCGCAATGCAATTGAGAGGGTCAACAGGCATCTACCTCTCTGCTAATTCAGGAACATCAATCTCATTCACATGGCAGACCAGGTCCAGATTGGCCACCAGGAGGGAAATCCGGGTGGCTTGGCCTGTTTTGCGACTGATTTTCATGCTGTCAAATGGCTGACAAATCCTTCACTTCGGGGAAATTTTGGTCCATTTAGTCAAACGCGATTGGTTAATAAATAATGAAAAAAATCTTTGCTAGTCTTGCAGCACCATTGGTTATCATTCTTGTCATCTTCTCGGCTTCTGTTAATAAAACTAACGAAAACCAGAATCCAATGCAGACGTGCTGAAGAATGGACAAGACATGGCCAGGTGGAGCACAGAGATAAAGGACATGAAAAAGAAAAGCCCTCCAAGAGGAAGCTGCTAAATGCAGAAAAATAACTGACATTTGTAAAGTACCTTCAAGTGCAGGGCAGCCTGATCTGCAAACAAATAGCTAACATTATCTAATTAGGCTGTATTCACCATAATATCACTATCTAACAAGTAAAACTGCACCTGTTTACATAATTAACATTATGCGATATAGCCAATAAGCTTTGTCACATTCCCATATAGCCTAGCAGCTATAACTTAATGTAGACTGATAGTCTATTGTAGTCTAATGTAGATTGATAGTCAGTGACTTGTTAGCTAGCTAGCATTTAGCTAGCCATGACAGAAGTTCTCACGGTCAGCTAAGAACATGGAGTGAAATTAAAGGTACAGGGCAGACAGAAAGAAAACATTTAAGCTGCTTGTGCAAGGGGCAATCTCAATATGACAGTAAGAGAATTTATTATTGTAGCTACATGTATGTGGGTCATTTAGGAAATCACTTTTAATATCCAATCCATTTGTGGGAGTGAAAAATATTTTTTTTTTCTCTTCTCTTGTTACAGTTTAGGTAGAAGAGGAGAGGTGAGATTAAAGACGTAGAATAGTAGTTCCTGTTAGAAGTGCACACAAAGGAACAATTATAAAACATTCCCATAACATATTTGTTTTATTATTGTTAAAAGTAATGCAACTTGTGCTTTTCTTCTGAAGTACACGCACCAACCAGTCTCAGACCAGTGTGACCAGTCTCCTCTGACCTTTCTAATCCACTCACAGAACTGCCGCTCACTGGTATTATTTTGGTTTTCGCACCATTCTATGTAATCACTAGAAACTAAAATGTAATTCTCAGAAAATCCCAGGAGAGTTTCTGAAAAAAATCAAACCACCCTGTCTGGCACCAATAGCCATTCCACAGTTACTAAGATCACATTTTCTTTTTTTTTTTCCAAATTCTGATGCTTGATTTGAACATTAACTAAAGCGTATAGTCCATGCCTACATGATCGTATGCATTGAGTCACTGCCTCATGATTGATTGATGATATAACTGCATGAATATGCAGGTGTTCCTATTAAATTGGTCTGTGAGTGTACATTACAGTATGTGGTCAGTGGTCTCAAAATTTGTTCTGGGTGTATGGGGTGGGCTTGGTGCTTGTGAGACTCCCGGCCTGAATTTTTTGTTCCAGTTTGGCTCAGACTATATTAATCATGTAGAAATATGTTTGTCTACAAGCTTAAAAACTACTAAAAGTTTTGACATATGCCTCTCACTGGGACTTAAAATCAGATTTGTCATCTATTTCCTTACTGTGCATATACACACCCACACAGGACAGGACTGAGAAAGCCAAGTCTTTGGGTGGAATATTCTGGTACTTACCAGACTTCATGATGCCATCTTTATGAGAGTCCCTGGACCAAAGTGTTTATTTGCCAAAAATCTTTAAGGTCGGTCTCTTCTGACTAAAGCACACAATTCCAAATGTAGCTCCAATAATGCTTGGGGAAAGGATGTGCAATGCCCTTCAGTTAATGATCAGTTTGTACTTTTACCTCAAGTGCACAATCACTCTGGAGTGTGTCTGCTTACCAGAGCCAATCATGTTAAGCCTCTTGAATCTCTGTGTTTTTACAGCTATCAACAAGTGTACATAATTATTTCAGCGGGGTTCTATCAGCCGTACTTTAATTTTCCTGTCAGTCTCCATGTTGTTGTCTTTTTTTAGGAATTCAGTGATCGAACACAGAAAGAAGCAGAACTATTAACAGACCATCATATATACATTTCTAACATTAAAAATAGTAGACTACAATGGTTCTGTTGAGTTGAAATCCAATTTAGAGTATTTAATAAACATTCAAATATGTTGGACAACAACCTGTCCCTTTTTGCGCAATGCTGTTCAGTTAACGATCAGTTGTACTTCTGCTCCATGGTCAAAGGTTAGAACAGAATTCCTTGGGAACTCTATGTATAAAATTTAGTTTAATTATATTAACTATTTATTAGTGCTGCAAATAATTTTTATACATTTGTTATTTATTTATTAGATTTATACCCCATTTTCTCCATTTTGGTCATAGACAATTTCCCAAATTCCAAGAAAGAATAGCCGTTTAATTATGACAAATGAAATGATGCATTACTGGAAGATTTATTGCACTTAGGGAGTAATCTTGCATTGTGAATGTGGTTTACCGGTGATTAGAGTGTTAACGAAACTTTTAAAAGTCTGGTGGGATTTTTTTTTTCTTTCAGTTTGGCTTATGCAGACATTTGCACACAACTTTACTAAAACACTGATAAATAAAGCCCATTGTATGTATTGTCATTTTCCCCACTCTCTTGAAGAATGCCAATACTTCTGGTATTGACTATACATTTCAGAAATTCTTAAATACACGGAACCAACAAGTTTATCGGGTAGCAGGGGTAGGGTTGCACTCGATGTGCATTGACTTGGAGAGATATATTTTGGAACAAATGCTGTTGAAAATGGTTGCCATGGTTTAGCTCTGTTTTGTGGAGCTAATTAGTGATTAGTTGGTCTCAGTTATGGATAGTGTAGTACTTCCCAGAGACAACTGAATAAAACCTGAATTCAGACCACATACATCAATTACATTTACAGCACTGGGCAGACAGCCTTATCGAAATGATGAGATGAGGAGCAATGATATCTTTGCTGATCTAGTGGTATTAAGATTCTCAGTAACACTCAACAGCAGTTGCTGTGCACTGTGCTGCTTTTAAGCCAGATGGGTTAAGATCCTGAAGGTCATTCTGGGTAAGAATAAAGTGACTGCACAACTGATAACTTGTTCAAGAAAATTTTAGAAAGAAAGGAGAGAAGTGACTCCATTCATTAGCTGCTGATTTCCAAGGTGTCTAGTGTGGGCTTACTCAGGATGGCAATGACTCTTGCTATCTTGAAGGCAGTTGGTACATGACCAGATGTTAGCAAGTAATTTACATGGGATCCAGTGGACAGCTGAAGGGATCTTCAGAAAAATGTGCTGATGAGATAGAAGGGAAAGAGCGATTGTGCAGTATAGTAATAGGGGTAGGAGGGAAAGATTTGCAAATTCTGTTAATTTTCTTTTCAAAGAAGGTGGAAGACATCAGCAGGCACATTACAAGATATCTTTGATAGAAGAGGAGTATGCATGAGAGGAGAACAGCATCAAGATTTGATCGCTTCATTTTATCTCAGCTACTCTTAATTCTCTCTGATTGCTCCATGGCACATCTGACAGCCAAGCAGTGGGGCAAAAAAACCTTTCATGGACTGGAAGATAGAGGGCAGTGGAGATCAATAGATTAATAAAGTGAAGAGAGGGAAATATTGCTGTCTGATTCAAGTTGTAGAGAGGAAAATGAGTCAGTTGTTGAAGGTCAGGTCAAAAGGCTGCAAGAGAAAGAGAACGCAGGAAGACTGGAGATGGTCTGAAGGGAGGCTAAAGTCTCCAAAGACCTCACTCCTTCACTGAAGGAGTGAGATCCAATCAGAAGGCAAGAGAACCAAGAGAAGGAAACTCTTCTATGAAGTTTGAAAAAGCCTAAGAGGCAGGGTACAATTTATAACAGCAATATGAAAATTAAAGGGATACGTAATAGTAACAGCACAGAATTCAAAAGATGAAATGTTAAGATGAGACAGTGCAAAAGGTGTGAAGTGCCATTTGGGTGATGCCTGTGCCACCACCCCTGTCAGGTGATCTGCCAGAGTGATCCAGGCCTCAGCTTAACTTCTCTTTCCACTTCCTGGAGCTAACTAAGCTGAGAAGAAATCAGATTTCTGGATGGCAGCCTGGCAGTTCCAAAGCCCACCTGACGCCACTTTTTTGGGACTGACACCAGAGTGGAGAGGAGATGAGGGTGCTAGCGGTATCGCCTCTGCTCAGACCACTGTTCAGAGCTTCTTGCATATTCCCAGGACAAAATGCTGCAAATCAAGCAACAGAGCGCTTCATCTCAGCTGCAGCAAAATCCTCAGTGGAACACACACACAAACAGTTATTGTTCTCTCACTTCTCATTCTCATTTTGTGATCACTCGATTCACTGTGTAATGCTATTAGTTGTAACTGATTCTGGTATATGACCCCAAGCTTGTTTGTGTATTTTGAGATTTGCCTGTGCCCTTTGGATTTGATATCAGGTCGTATATATTTCCTATTGTGTAAATACTGTAGTGTTTGTAGATTTTTGTGTACATGTTACCCAAGTTACTGGGTATAGGGTTTGGCTGCAATTTTGTCTGTGTTTTTGGTTAGTTAGAGAGAAAAGGTTAGCTAAATGTCATTTGTTTATCAGCTTCCTTTTGCACAGTTAGTTCTGGGTGTTTGTCATTTTGGCCTGGGCTGGCCGGTGCAATATCATTGACTGTAAATATTTTCTACAATATATCTCATAAAATATACTTTGTGCCATTGTTCTTATTTTCACCCACATTTCCAATCTGAACTTTCTGTTATCAGCCCCAATGCTAGACTTGGGTGTAACAGAATATTATGATAACCATCAAGAAAATGTTAATAGTGTTATAGTTTTGTACATGTAATGCGGGGTGAGTAGCTGCAGGACTCAAGTGCATATACTCTTGGACTTTGAACAATACAAATTCACAACAAGTCTTTGTGTTGCTACTACTAGGCTATACATAGACAAACTAATCGGGAGCAACACAGAAAAGGTCAACACAATCGTGTAACAAACCAATGACAGGATGGAGGTGGGAGGGGTGGGCACAGGACTAAAACAGATACAAAGGGACATGGAGAACTGAGAACAAAATGTAAGCATGCAAGCAGCACTCATGGAGCTGGGATCCCAGTGTGTGCCATGTGGTGGAATTCATGATGCTATATATCACTCTTAGACTGCTAATGAGCAGAAAGTTGTAGCTATGTATGCCATTACTCTATTGACATTACATCTTTGTGCATTTATCACTGTTACTTTTATTGACCATGTAAGAAATACTATATACAGCTATTAGTGGGCTGAGTCTTTATTACTATATAAACATCTAAGGACAACACCTGGTTCCCTGACGACGAGCCTCCAGCAGGTGCATGTCACCCTCAGCCAGAAAGTCAAATTGATACGGCTCTGAGCTGACTGTTTGCTCATCTATCTGATTTTTGTTAATCACACAATTCTGGTGGCAAGTCTTCCACTTAAAATTATTTCTCCATCACAAAACTACTCTGTGTCATCTTTCAATCTCTGCTGTCACTGACCATTATTAGCATAAAGCTTTTTTTTGTGTGATTGTTCCCCTTCCTCTCACCCCTGCTCCATTGCCACATCATGCGTCATGCATAAATGTGCAGAGAGGGTGAGGACTAACAAAAATCAAGGTAATACGTACTCTTAAATGAAACACCACCGGCTGCCATATCCCACAGTGATGGCTGTTATAAATATGGGGGAAAAATACAGACAGAATAAAAACACAGACAGACAGTTGACAGATAGTCAGATTTGATGTGATGTCCTGAAAAACAGAAGCCTGCCAGATGGACCCTTTGGACTTCCTGAGTAGTGAAACATGACTACTTGTCAAATGAAGACAGCCGTTTAGGTGAGCCTGTCAAAATCCTCCCCAGACAATGGGGGGTAGGGGGTGGGGGGGAATTACATGCTTAATATTCCACAGGCTAAAGTCTGAAGAAAAATGCCATTTTAGTTATAGTCAGCTCCAGAGTTACTGGCACTTTTTAACTTGGGTTAAAAAAAAAAGAGTTGTCACAAAATCTCAATGCTTAATTAGCTTAATCTCACACTAAAAACCTGTGATAAATCTAACCTTTATGAAGAAGTTTATTGAAGTATTTATGTATAGAAAAAAAAAACCCTCAAAAATATATTTAACAAAACCATGTGTCACAACTATTGGCACCCCTAAAATTCTTATGTACAACATATTCTGAAGCATCCCATTTATATTTTACTTGTATCTTACTTATTTTATTTACTTGTATCTTATTTTATTTTCTCATAAACTTTGAACTTTACATTATTTTTCCATTTCCTAGACAATTTCCACTACAGTGTTCGGACAATTACACAAAGTATTTTATAGGGTTTTGTTAGAACAAAGTTTCTGGGATATCAAGAAGTTGCACATTACAAACAAGCCACAGTGACCTCGTACAGAATAAATTAGTGGATGCTTCATAAATGAATGATAATCATAACCAATCTTTCAGTCTATAGATGCAACATATATTATGCTTCAGGCTTATTTTATGTCAAACTGCCAGAATGCATGAAAAACACAGAGGTGATATCAGTGTCTGAGACAATGTTATGCTGGATTGTGTTAGTTTATCCTAGTAATATTTAGGTAATAAAACTGGCCCTTCACATGACACAATTTATTGTTGATTATAATTACAAGATGATACAGTAGATTTATAATGACAGTTTCAACACTTCAGTATAATGCTTTAACAACTTTTAACAAATTTTTGGTTATTGATAATCATTGTGGCTTTAGATATTACATATTAACCACTTGGGTTACCTTCACATATAACAGGGAAAGCTGATTAAAAGGTGTTTAAAAATGTAAGCTGTTGATTTTTATGCTACACAAGTCAACTCCATACTGTCTTTACAAGAATAATAAAAATATTCTTTAAAAAAAATACAGAGGACTTTTTTTTTTTATATAGATGGATCATGGATACTTGAGGTTTTGGGTTCTTATCTGATGCCAGACCAACTGTGAAGATATGACGTCCAACCGGATCCTCTAGATGCTGCAGCCTCTTCTTCACCTGAGCCAAACATTGTGTTAAGTAATTTAAAAATGCACATACAAGTGTCAGAAGAAAGTATTAACTTAATTTTGGTCTGTTACTACCATAAACGTTAAATGGCCCTGATTAAGTTGAGGAAAAGTTTTTTTTTTTTTTTTTTAACATACACCTAGGCTAAAGACATTCAAACTCAATTTTTAACAAAAGAGAATGGTATAATTGTTGTGCAATCAAACAATTCCAAACATTTTGTGTTACCATAAATTTCCTATGTTAAGTCAATTATGGTATCTTCTTTATTTCCATAAGAGGTCATTTCAAAATAATACCTGAGACAGATTTTCTATGGGTCAGAAGTTTACATACACTTTGTTAGTACTTGGGGGCATTGCCTTTTAATTGTTTGAACTTGAATCAAACTCTTGTTGTGGCCCTCCACAAGCTTCTCACAATACTTTGCTGGAATTTATGCCCATTCCTCCTGACAGAACTCAGTCAGTGTAACTCAGTCAGGTTTGTGGGCCTCCTTACTCAGACATGCTTTTTCAGTTCAGTCAAAACTCAAATTTTCTATGGGATTCAGGGCCTTGTGATGGCCACTTCGATACTCTCACTTTGTTGTCTTTAAGCCATTTTGTTACACTTTGGAGGTATGATCAAGATAACTGTCCTGCTGGAAGACCCAGCTGCCATCAGGTTTTAGATTTCTGGCTGATATCTTGAGTTTTTGTTTTTTGATTATCTATTTCTAGATAATCCTCATTCCTCATGATGCCATCTATTTTCTTAAGAACACCAGTCCCTTTTCCAGAAAACCAGTACGATGCTGCCACCCCCATGCTTCACAAGATTTTTACATTTGCATACAATTGTCTGTACAGATGCTTGTGTTACCTTCAGTTGATTGGAAATTGCTCCTAAAAAGGAACCAGACTTGCGAAGGCCTAACATTTTTTTCTGAGGTCTTCTAAAAGTCATTACATCCATTTCTGGAATCTCCCAAAATGTTTAAAGAAACAGTCAACATGGTGTATGCAAACTTTTGACTCACTGAAATACTGATATAGTGAATTAAAGCTGAAATAAATTTGTCGCTAATCGATTGTTTTAAAATTATTTCTGATGTGAACAAAGTAGAAAACCTAACTGACTTGCAAAAAGAAATGTGTATGTAATCTGGACTCAACTGTGTAAGAGTCCACCATGGATTTTTTTCACTATAATGCCTGTAGAATTTCAGAAAAGTTGAAGAAAGTTACCAAAATTTTGACAACGGGCTAAATACTTTTGCAAAGGCATTACTTACTATGGAGACAGTAAATGTCTACACAGTATACTGGGGTAGTATTATGCATGAGTTCAGTTAATGAGGTCACAAAATCAGCTTCTTGGCTCTTCTTGACTCTTGGACCAGTCACGTCCTAATGTAGCTTAGAGATTGTTTGTTATGGTATATTTTGACAGGTTTAGTTATATTATTAATCACTGAGAATATGACAATGCAAATACTCTACAGACTCTAATACTGAAATCTCTCTCATGTCAATATGTGAAGAACGCAAGTTAGTTTTCCATCTTTTTAGCTAGCTGCTAGCTTTTTGGGATGACAGGAAGATATTGAGACTTTTCCAAATTGAATTTCATAGATATTCAAAGATCCTGGATTAAAATTACAGAGGTGTTTCAGACCCCTGTAATATCAAATTTTAGTGCCACTTAAGGCCATATATTTTCCATAAAATTATATGATGCATTTAAATTTTTTTTTAACTCCACACAATCAGAGAAAATAAAAGTAGATTTTAGACACAGATGCTAATTAACCTACCATGTGCAATCGCAGAAAGTTTGCTCTTCTCTTCTGGGCTGAGTTGTAGCATTGTGTGTATGACAGGCAGCAGCGCCTGCTTCTCACTGCCAGAACGAAGGAAGATAAACTGCAGCAACACATTTTTCAGATACTCCAAGTTTGCAACTGATTTCTCTCGCTCCTGATTCCGCTCTAGACGACGCATCTCACTCTTCAAGAGCTACACAGAAAATATTTAGTCAGTCAATTAAGTCAATGTGGTGGCTGGAATTCTATGCTTTAGGATACTGAACATGACAAAATCGAATCTTCCAAATGGTACATCCTTTACTTTGCAAGCACAGTAATGCTGCCCCAAAATGTTGCACACACACACACACACAGTTGGGGAGTGACAGAATTATGAAGTGGCCAAAATAACAATATGTTGCTCACGTTGATCTGCTCCATGAGGATGGCATTGGTGGCTTCACTCTCATGTAACAGGCTGTTCATGTGCTCCATGCTGCGTGTGGCTGTATTCAGTTTGCTAGTTAGCTCCTCCTTCGTGGGCTCCACCTGCCACACAAAGGGCTCTGCATACACACACACACACACACACACACAAAAATGCAAGCACCATGTGCACACACAATACCCAATCATAAGAAATAATTACATAAGCTGTTTAACCACCGCTGATGACAGTTTCTATGCATAATTGTATTATAGTAAGACTGACATTTAAATATAAGACATGAAAGTAAAATGTCAGTGGAAAATTGTTCAAATGATGGATAAGACATTAGAATTTATTTAAAAACAAACATATAGCTAGCAGAGGTTTATTTTGATTATCTGCTTCTGTATGTCTTGGATAAATGTTCTCTTCCTAAATGTGTTGGCATAACCCCCCCCCCCCCCCCCCCCCCCCCCCCAAAAAAAAGAGAAAAATCATAAAAATTTACTTCTAAAACTCTAAAAACCAATGATTCATTCATTTACTTTCATGATTTTGTTCATTTGTTCTTTTTATGTTGATTGCTTTGGCAGCAATGCAATTTGTAACATTCATGGCAATAAAGCACTACTAAACTGAACTGCACCATAAACTCACATTGCTGTAAAATACTTAAAGGCAAACAGCTACACAGTACTAAATGAATTCTGCGCCACAAGAACCCCCCCACAGTAGCTGAAATTTCAGTATTGTGATTTTACAGCTAAATTGTTAGTTCCCACATGACTCTACATTTAGGCTGATCTAAATTATTTATTTAGATCATAAACAGTAATAATCATGATAAATAATTAAATATAATTAAATTTTAAAATATTCATACCTTACTTTTCAATACATGCAATATTACGTGCCAAAACTCACAAAACACACATCTAAGACAGCACTGTAACAAAAGCAGTTAAAACCTGCACTGCAAAAACATATATTGTGGAAAGAATGAAATGATACTGAAAATAAAAAAAATCTAGGAATAACAGTGGAATAATATTTACCATGTTTTGGGTCAGGTGAAGTGAGGAGCTGCTCGAGACTGGGTGGGGGAGTCCCTGCTGTGGAGACAGACTCAGTTTCTGTTGTCTCCATTCCCTCACCTTCCTCTCGCGCCATGTTCATCTCAAATAAAGGCAGATCTGAAAGCTTCTTTTCTGACTGTGGCTTTTTGCTCTGCTGCTGAGCAGCTGAAGAGGCAAAAACAGATTAAGGCATTCTAAATTTGAGCCATATTATAAATAACAGGCATTATGTTTTTGCATATATGTATGAAATTTGGTGTGCTGCATCAATTTTTAATCATGACATAATTACTTCAAAAACATGGCAGTCTTCATCCAATCAGCTTTCAGAAAGGCATTTCACATAACTAGCTATTTTTGAGAAGTTCTTGAACCCTGCAGATCACTGCTTGCAACCATATTATTATTATTATTATTATTATTATTATTATTATTATCATCATTATTATTATTATTGGTAGTAGCAGTAGTATTAGTAGTACACTTCGACATGGAAATCTATGGCAGCTTCATACACTGTTTGTGAAGTTTTTCATATGTGATATGCTCATACTCAAATCCTTTCAACACACTTAGCACTGCTTGACTTTATACTATAAACCTGTATATGAGTATTGACTGATAATCACATATCTGGTGTCACCCAGAAGGATATCTTTCCTTTTAAGTCTGGTTTCTCCCAAGGTTTCTTCCTCATGTTTTTCCTTGCCACTGTTGCCTCTGGCTTGCTCATTAGGGAACTGTATATCCAGATTTCTATAAAGCTGCTTTGTGACAGTGTTCACTGTTAAAAGTGCTACACAAATAAAATTGAATTGAACTGATACAGGACAGTCTCGGCTACCTACACAGCAATTTTGGTGTACGCCACTCAAGTGCTCTGTTGCCACCAGTAGGGAAAATTTGGACATATGTTTACAGTAATAATGCAACAGAATGTCACAGATATGTGATTCCACTTTCCTCTAATTCATTAAGTCATGACAAGGTCAACAGTTACCATAATGATAATTTCTGCCATGTTGACAACCTTGTCACATATGTTGAAAACAGGAAATTAAGCAATATTTCTGCAGCAGCCTGACTGTTTGCATTCAAATCTAGTACATCTCCTTGGTAACAAGTGCTGATGGTCCCAATACCCAACAAGTGCTGATGGTCCCAATGATCTTCCTCCATCATTAAAGTGTGGCGCAAAAATTGCTTGGCCCCCTTAATTGCTACTTGCAGCTATATTATTGAATTCTATTTAATATTGATTTTAATATATGGACCACTTTTGTTTTATCCATGCTTTAAGCTTGGCAAAAACAGAGTCAATCCATTAAGACACCCACTACACCATTTATTTATTTAAAAAAAAAAAAAAAAAAAAAAAAAAAAAAAAGATTTTTTTTACCCCCTTACCCCCTTTCAACTATTATAAGAAATATTTAGATATTCAAACATTTTTGGGAAATTTGATGACTGCCAAACTCAAACATGGTATAAAAACTGTTAGTGCTCTTACCAGAAGTGGCAGGCTCCTTTTGCAGCTGGAACAGCTGGGTCTCCAGGCTGGTGATCTGGTGCTGCAGGGTCTCTACAGTGCTGCGATGTTCATCTTGCAAGTGGTGTAGCTGTTCCCGGAAGCTACTACGCAATGTTTCTGTTTGTGCTGTTAGCTGTGCTACTGACTGGCTGTGCTCTGATTTTAGTGCTACATTCTCTGAATGCAGTAACAGTAACCTGAAATTGTGGGTAAAAAAAAGAAAGATAAACCACCAATTGCCTATAACCTGCACCTGTCAGAGATTTAAACTGCTTGAAAAATTATGCCATATACACATCCACTATGAAGCCTGATATGAGATCTATTATGCCAAGCTCAAGTTATCTGTGAGTGAATCTGATAAAAAAAGAAGTATCCTCCTCTTTCTAAGTACCTGTTTGTTTTGGAATAGTAACTCTTTTAACATTACAGCAATAACATATTTGGGAGAATACATTATTATACATGCAGTTTTATTGATCAGCGTCCTTAACACAAGAGTGCAACTTTGCCACACAACTCAGCTTGTGCATGTTGTGGATGCTGATGCAAATCAGAGTTCACTTTCGCAGCTAGTTGGGATTTAGTTTTGTCAATTGTTAGTCATTTGTCTATTGTTTATTCCTAGTTCTAGTTTATTAAAACCTACATGCTTTAATTTCCCATTGAGCATTCCATATAGGGGCTACACCACCACACACCCAAAAGCTAAGGAAGAAGCTAAGGAATATTTTGAATCCAAGAGGCAGGGGTTCACCCAACTACTTCCATGTGGAAGTAGTTGGGTGAACCCCTGCCTCTTGGATTCAAAATATTCCTGCAGATGTCTGCAGTGTTCTTCTGGTGAATAGAGCGTGGTATTACACCAAACTTGTCATTAGACATGTATCCACATCCGATAAGGAAATGAGTATAAAAATATTGGGTCACCAGGAATATCTGGTTGTATTGCTTAGCCAAAGCCCTGACAGTGCTCCAGTCCTAAGAAGATCTAACAAGATCTTCTCTGACATGCTCCATGGGTACAGCATGGTCTACCTAGAGAACTTGTATACTTTTCCAGATAGCGCATATAAGTTGCTGAAAAACAAGTTAGATGTAATGGCAATTCCATCTAACCACTGTCTCTAACCTAGGTGCTTTAGGTTAGAGACAGTGCATACACCACCTGTTCTCTGGTGGTGTATGCATGGAGGGCCACAAGGTGTCGGGAGTGCAGGAATGGCTGTGCCCAAGGACTGTTTGGGAGATTCAAAGGTTATTGGGGCTTGAAATCTTCTTCCCAATGTTAGGAACTTCAGCATTTGTCTCCCTTAATCACAGCACCTATTCTTTGTCTTCCAAAGGATGCCTCTGAGGTGGGTGTCAGGGCCTTGCTGTCCCAGTGGTAAAGAGAATGACCCAAACTCTTTTGCCATCACCCTCATTCAGATGTACTCTAGGTTTCAGCAGAATGTGAGTACAACTTCTCATTCCTTGCCAAGCCTGGTGGGTAATGTTTGTTTCACTCATTTCTACTTTACAACTACCTATCACGTAACCATTACTAAGGCTGATGCTTTAGAATTTCTATGACCTGTGCCCCAGAATCCCAAGCCAGACATGATCCTTCCACCCACCCGCTTGGTCATTTCCATCCTTTGGGATATTTAGCAAGAAATCACTGCAGTCACAGATGGAGACCCCAGACCATGTAACAGACCAGCCAAGCCAGCTTTTTGAGGCAAGATTATCATAATACTAAGTAAAAGTTGCTCTGGAGTCACATATAGCCAGCACCTCTTAAGCTCAAAACGCACTCCAAAAAACACCCTCATCTGTTGCCTGCTGGGACATTCTCAAAGGTATATCATCTTGTTCCTCTTTCAGGTCATCCCATTGCATACCCAACTGCAGAGGCCATGTTCAACCACATCCTCCATCAATACAGGTTTTGTGAAAATAACATTTTTACACAAGGTATGCAGTTTACCTCACTGGTGTGGAGGGTATTTGTGATAGGCCAGATGTGAGGAGTGTCTTGAACATAGACATCCGGTGCCTTGTCTTGTCCCGTCTTGCCTTTTCATATATTTGGCTTCATGTTTTTAGATATCTATGTATGAGCAATAATCTCAAACTCTGCTAGCCCTGTTCATGAAAAGGACTTTTGGACTTCCATGTTTGTCCAGGCTGAATACCTGAACACTTTAGATATTACATCACTTTAGTTTCCTGTGTCTCTATTCTAGTTCCCGGGTACTTTTGTTTACGTCTGCATTGCTGGTTACATTTAAGTTTGATTCTTGATTAAGGATATCCCTGTGGGACAACTGTAGATCAATATAATATATATAATATAATATACAGAAAACTGGTGATTGTCAAACTGATATTTTATCAAACCTGCTGTCTTATGAGAACATTTGACCATTTGAAGGCATGACATTATAGTCCGAGTCTTCGTAGGTTAGGGATAAAATTACCTAACAGGAAGGCAGATTTCCAGCAACAGGTCTGGGTACCTATAGTTTTCCTGTAACTTTCTTCCTCTAAGCTTTGGTATGTTTAGTGATTAGCTAAATATACGGCAGCCTCAAACCCAGCCAATAATAAACAGAGTTACTGCTCTAATATGCAGGAAGAGAAAAATATTTCTT
This sequence comes from Pangasianodon hypophthalmus, assembly GCF_027358585.1. Taxonomy (NCBI): domain Eukaryota; kingdom Metazoa; phylum Chordata; class Actinopteri; order Siluriformes; family Pangasiidae; genus Pangasianodon; species Pangasianodon hypophthalmus. The sequence goes on along the minus strand of NC_069714.1, from coordinate 2,612,632 downwards.
CTAGCAAATCAAATGCAGTGCTATGCTGTGCTTCACCCATTATAGATGTAAATATCTTTGAATTAAAATTCATATTCTGGATAGTCTGGATACATTTATGCTGAGCGTTTTTACAAGCGAGGCAGAACCTCAAGGTCCCAACAGTGGCTCTCAAGCAGTACCGGCATGTAAACTTTCATCTTTAAAGTCACTAGTCAACCCTCAGCACTTATATTTAAAATAGTAACACGTAATCCTAACGAGAGTGTTATCTCTTATCTGATATTCATTGTGATTATCTACTATGCTTTTAATAGCTCTACTGCTTTCAGTTCATACAAACAAATATCTTTTTAATATACATATGTATATTAGTAAATAATGATGGAATGTGTGTCCTGAAATGATTCAATAAAACCAGCTCCTGTTTACCGCTCTCTCAGTTCAGCCTCTTTAGTGATGGTCTGCTGTAACATTTTGTTGTGACGCTCCAAAAGTGTGTCATATTCAGTCTGAAGCTGCTGCAGCTCTGCATTGCAGCTCTGTGCATTAAGTTGACTTTCTTGCAGTTTGGACCTCAACTGCTCCAGCATGGTCTCCATGTTCTCCCTGCTCAGTGCAAAACATACACGGAGTGTCATTTAGTGCTTGATGTGTTATGTATTATCATCACAACTGCTTTCAATAGACAGGAACAAACATTTTAACCTATTAGCAAATTATATGGTCTTAATTTCTTAAAGAGTTTCATTGCAAAATGCAAAATACCAGACACATGATTATTGTACCGAATGCACACATATGTTTGTACAAAAACTTTCAGTCACTAAATTTCAGATTAAATGATTTATGTGCATAATTAAAATATCACTTACACTCACTGTGCTGCAAGTGCTTTCTGAATATGATAAAGCACAGATAAAACACTGCACTGCATAACTGCAGTGAAAAAATAACCCTACCCATGAAACTGTATGACTGCTACATTTTTTAATAGATATGCAATTACCTTGCATCCTTTTGTGCACAACTGAAGAAACATTCCAAAGACTGACACTGTGATGTCTCATCAGCAAAAAAAAAAAAAAAAAAAAAAAAAAAAGGCAGAATAAACAGCATAATAACAGAAAAAAATCTCACCTGTCCTGTTTGGAAAAATCACCATCACTTTGAGCAGAGCTCTTATTTTTCTGCTGCTTGAGCACATTGTGTACTCGCACCTTGTAACTCTCAAACTCAGACTTTGTTGACTCAAATTCAGCCTGCAAATTACATTACACATATAATTGCACATTACACATATAATTACACATTACACATACACATCTTTTGCTTTTTGTTACATCATATTACACTTGACAACAAAGAAAAAAGCTATTTTCATCTTCTGTCCTCATTTTCTATCCCTGAAACCAGTCTTAGACACTTCTACTCAAGAAAAATCTCGTAACCTCAGTGGCATAAACTACATGCAGATGATTTGCGTAACCTGAATGCCGCACCCAGAAAATTAATGTGAGCACATGCTTAGTGCATCCTTGAATATTCATATAGCATATAACATACATTCCCTCTTGTGCATAAAGGTGTGTGACACTTACGAAGGCATTCCAAATTGTTAAACTGTACACCCAAATATCTAGAGCCATTTGCTCAGAGCATTTTATCAGATTAGCCCACTATTGCAAGTGTTTGCATAAAATGAATGAAGGAGTTAGATACCTTTGTAGAGCTCAGATCATTCTGTAAAGTGGTCACTTGGTGCTGGTAGGATGTGACTGACTTCTGATGTTGATCACTCACTGACTTTAGTTGTTCCTGAAGCCTGTGCCGACCTGCAGTCAGTTCACTACACTGAATCTAAGACAAAACACACATAGACATTTACACAAAAGTGACTGAATAGCAACAATTACTGTTCTACTTCCTTACATTCCAGACTGCCAGGGAGCTCATTTTCTTTGCACAGTACTACACTCTGCAGTGCTCACACTTTTTCCCATTCTGGTATTGTCAAGAAGTTGATTCAAGTGGATTCAAGAGAATAAATCCGTCCATGCATCCAACTTCTTCCGCTTATGCGGGTCTGGGTCGCAGAAGCATCAGTTTAAGCAGAGATGCCCAGACCACCCTCTCACTAGCCACCTCCTCCAGCTCCTCCACGGGGTTAACCAGGCAAGACAAGAGACATAATCTCTCCATCTAGTCAGTCTTCCCCCCACTGGACATGCCTGAAACACCTCCCCGGGGAGGTGTCCAGGAGGCATTTTAGACAGATACCCGAACCACCTCAATTGGCTCCTTTCTACGTAGAGGAGCTGTGACTCTACTTTGAGCTCCCCCTGAATGTCCGAGCTCCTCACCCTATCTCTAAGGCTGAACCCAGCAAACCTGTGAAGGAAGGTCATTTCCGCCACTTGTATCCGCATCCTCATTCTTTCGGTCACTACCTAGAGCTTGTGACCATAGGTGAGGGTTGGGATGCCTTTCGACTCAACTCTATCTTCACCATGACAGACTGGTACAACGTCCGCATGACTGCTGATGCTGCACCCATCTATCTATCAATCTCTCGCTCCATCTATCAAGATCCCGAGATACTGCCTCAAGCAGAGAAATTTAAGTATCTCAAGGGTGGAACAACCCACTCTTTTCCGGCTGAGCATCATGGCCTCAGACTTGGAGGTGCTGACCCTCATCCCAGCCACTTCACACTCAGCTACAAACCGCCCTAGAGCACACTGGAAGTCGGTGCTCGATGAAGCCAACAGGACCACATCATCTGCAAATAAAGATGCAATCCTGAGGTCACCAAACCAGACTGAGGCCACCAAACTACCCTCTGCCCCTTGGCTGCACCTAGAGATTCTGTCCATCGGTGTCAGAATTGGTGACAAAGGGCAGCCCTGGCAGAGTAATAACAGGTCAGGCACCCCATACTCCCAAAGCACCCTCCACAGGATCCCACAAGGGGCACAGTCAAATGGCTTTTCCAAGTCCACAAAACACATATAGACTGTAAACTCCTATGAGCCTTCCATAATCCTTTTGAGGGTAAAGGGCTGGACCACTGTTCTGCGGTCAGGACGCAATCTGCATTGCTCCTTCTGAATCCGAGGTTCAACCAACATTCCTGATCCTCCTCTCCAGTACCACAGATTTTGGCACAGACTTTCTCAGGGAGACTGAAGAGTGTGATCCCCCTCTGATCCCCCTTCTTCAAGATAGGGACCACAAGCTGTGTCAGTCAGGACATCCCAACATCATCAAGTGCCTTCAGGAACTCAGGGCGAATCTCATCCACCCCAGGAGTCCTGTCACTAAGGAGTTGTTTAACTACCTCAGTGACCTCAGCCCTAGTGATGGGCAAGTCCTCCTCTGAGTATTCCAACTCTACTTCCTCAGTGGAAGGCATGTCAGTGGGATTTAGGAGGTCCTCAAAACACCTCCCTACACCTCCCTCTCTAGGAGGTCCTCAAAACACCTATGTCCTCAGTTCAGGTCAACAGTTCTCAACAGCATGGGCAAGGCCCTGTTTCCCCCTCCGGAGTCACCCGACGGTTTGCCAGAATGTCTTCAAAGCTGAACGAAAGTCATTTTCCATGGACTCACCGAACACCTCCCATACCCGAGTTTTTGCTTCCGCAACTGCCATTGCCGCATTCTGCTTGGCCAGCTGGTATCTGTCAGCTGCTTCTGGGGTCCCACAAGCTAACCAAGCTTGAAAGGCCTCCTTCTTCACTCTGGTTCAGATCGGGCAGGCCATTCCTGTTGTTTCCCACATTCTTCACATGAGCATTGAAGTCCCCCAGAAGAACTACAGAGTCTCCTGCGGGGGCACCTTCCAGCACCGCACCCAAGGACTTCAAGAAGGCCAAATACTCTGAACTGATGTTCAGTGCGTAGCACAAACTACAGTTAGAGTCTGTCCCCCGATACGAAGCCGAAGGGAGAAGACTCTCTCGTTTTCTGGGGAAGACTCCAACATACCAGTGCCGAAATGGGGGCTATGAGTATGCCCACTCCTGCTCTGTGCCTATCACCCAGAGCAATGCCAGAGTAGAATAGAGTCCAGCCCCTCTCCAGCAGTTTGATTCAAGAGCCAATGCTGTGCATTGAGGTGAGCCTGACTATATCCAGCTGGTATCTCTCCACCTCCCGCACTAGCTCCGGCTCCTTTCCCACGAGAGAGCCACATTCCATGTTCCTAAAGCCAGTTTCAGTAGACACAGATCGGTCCGCCAAGGCCGCGATGCAATCCACACAGCTCCAGTCCCACAACTCCTCCTACAGGTGGTGGGCCCACAAGAGGACAGTCCCATGTAGCTTGCTTGGACTGTGCCCGGCCTGGCCCCATGGGTAAGGCCCCAACCACCAGGTGCAGGATGCTGGCTAAACTGCTGCTCATAATGAACAATGACCACTCACCCCCTCCATGAACACCTCATCATAGAGTGGAGCACTTTGAGCTTCAGACTGATCCAGCCATGGTGCAGCAAGGAGAGGTACAGGAGGTCCTTCATACCTGCCGCTATCAGACTGTATGACTCACCCACTCTGTGTTAACTGTGCAATAACATGACATTTTTACATTCCTCCACACTGTCTTTGTTATTTATTATTTTTCTTATGGTCACTTTTAATTACTATCACCTTCTGATCACCTACACTATAACCACTTTACTTATTTTTGTTGGTACTTATAATTTCACTTTATCTTATTTCATTCTTATTATTTACTTGGGTTTTGTAGTCTGTTTCTGTAATCTATGTTCTGTGTTCTGTATCCTTGTTGTTTATTGTACTGCTGCAACAAAACAATTTTCCTCAGGGATCAATAAAGTGCTCTATCCATCCATCCATCCATCAATCTAATGCAACCAGGTTATTGTAAGTTTTTTTCTTTTGTTTGTTTTTCACTTGAATTTTGTTGGTCCCTATATATGACATTAAAAGTGGAAAAAGTTCTGACATGATTTATCTTGATTTCCTCTTTTTTACACCACAAAAACTTGCAATTTTAACAGGGGTATGTCGACTTTTTATATTCACTGTATGTTTAAGATCATCATCCTGCTGGAAGACCCAGCAGCCAAATTTTAATTTTCTGGTTGATGTCTTGAGATGTTGCTTCAGTATTTCGAGATAATCTTCCTTCCTCATTGTTCCATCTATTTTCTGAGGTGCACCAGTTTCTTTTAAGGCTGGTGCAAAACACACCCACAATATGATGCTGCCTCCCCCATGCTTCATAGTCTTCAGATTCTTCAGATCAGTGTTCTTCAGATTAAAAGCCTCACACTTTTTCCCCTAAGCACAGTGCTGATCATTATGGCCAATTACACTTTTCTTTAATTTGACGAGAGAACACTCCTGCAAAAGGCTAGGTCTTCTTCCTGGTGATCTGCAAACTTCAGTCTGGCTTTTCATACTGGTCTTGGAGTAGGGGCTTCTTTCTTGTAAGACAGCATTTAAGGTCATGGCAATGTAGGACTCTCTTAACAGTGGATGTGTATACACTGGTACCTGATGCTTCCGACTTCTTCACCAGTTTCTTTGTTGTTGTCTTGGGGTTCAGTTGAACCTTTAAGACCAAAGTTCATTCACCCCGGGAAGTTAATTTGTGAATCTTTCCTGAACTGCAGAACTGCTTGTGAGGACGAACCAAACAATTTTTTTTGTCAAGTCAGCCAAGTCAGTCTAAATAATGCCAATCAGAAGCTTCTCAAAATCATTCTATCAATTTCTGGAAACTTCCAGACTGTTTAAAAAGACAGTCAATTTGGTAGGAACCCATCCTCCTCTGTGTAATGGGACCATTACTTATTCATAACTGTACACTTTAAAGTCAAACAGTGTTAGGCACCTTCAGTACGAGCATCAGAGTCATTTTTTATTTCATTAGTGTTTTTAGCTTTAAGTCTACAGTATCCAGGTGAAGTTATAAACTGAATAATGAAAGAGCATAAACTGTTTTCTGCAAATGCAATCTTTACTCTAAGTGAGACCATCCACAGCCATCTTTTGTGAGGCCACACTAATCTCATGGCAATCTTTAGGCTATGCATGTGGGTCCATCCTCAGCAGCAGCGAGTGATTCTCAGGTGAAGGCTACCCCAACAGTTTGATTCAAGCAATTAAAAGGCAGTGACACCAAATACTAACAAACGTTTATAAATATTTATAAACATTTGACCCACTGTAAATCTGATATAATAAATAAAAGCTGAAATAAATCTGTCTCTTAGCTATTATTTTGAAATGACTTCTTATGGAAATAAAGTCAATGCCCTAATTGACAAAACAAAGGAAATGTGTGGAATTGTGAAAAACTGAGTTTGAATGTCTCTAGCCTACATGTATGTAAACTTTTGACCTCAACTGTATGGACCCTTCCATTCCCCATACATGGGTAAAAGGGAGAGTAGATAGAAACTAACAAGAACAGAAAAACCTGATGGACTTGGTCATTCATCCTACTTCCCTAACAAATTTGCTGTTCATATTATGTTTGGTTTTTAGTTAGTAACTTTGAATTTTTAAATTTCGCAATTACATGCAAATTACATGTCAAAAGGCTGTGTGATATGAGGCCTACCACATAACCCTGTAGGACACTATACTGCAGAAGAATGTTAATTAATGCTAATTAGGGCTGTATCACTAGACACATTAGTTGCATTTTTCTTCCTTATTTTTCCTTTACCATTTTATTCACACACTTTGTGTGTACAACATGCTTAATCAGTTACCTTCATTAGTAAAATGTTATGCACTTTAATTTCCAAAATGATCACATGTGTAAGGAATTCATGCCAAGAAAGCTAGAAAATAAGCAAATGGTTGGCCGGTAAGCAACCTGTGAATGATGGGAGATGTAAGTCAATGGGAGCTCTCACACACACTCCTCCTTAAAGGCATTTACCCCAGACAGCGTGGAGATATAGCTTTTTGCTATGTAAACACCATCCCAGTAATTCTCAAACATGCTAGAAGACTAAATATTTTTTTACCTTGTAATTCTCTAACTGCTGTTGAATGGCCTCTAATTCCCCTTTCAGAGAAGACTGCAGGATCATCTGAGATGCTTCCTGCAAAGCAAACAGTCAGTTTTTTTTAACAAATCTACAGAAACAAAAGTGGCTATTACAACCCTCTAAAGGAAGTAAATACATAAACCGTTAATTTAAATATGTAACTAGATGCCCTGCCACCAGCCACCACTCTGTCATTAACTTGTATCTTGCTTGCTATAGTGCCCTCACATGGTTCTGAGAATAAGGGAAGCTGGGAATTTACTTACTGACTTGAATGAAAATAAAAATAAATTTCAATGGAATTTCTAAAAGCTTTGCCCTTAAATACTGCTTAAATACTACTGATGATTTAACACCATGCCAATAAGGTAATTAAACTGAGCAATGTGCAGTCATCCTATAATGCTGTAGGCATGAACAAGGGAATTGAAATTTAATTACAGTAATTACTGATTATAGTTCAGTGATTATGATTTAATTAATATAGTTACCATTATAAGTTCTTATACAACATTTGTCTATTCATCATGACAGAGGAATTAAAGAATGAAGCTTACTTTCTACTGTATTGTGCCAGTGTTGGAAAGTTGGATAAAACTCCATAAGAACGCCATAAGCTTTGGTAGGACTTTGTCTCATGTCTTTGTCTCAAAGCCTTTACTGTTACAGTGTAAAAACTGTAATTATTAATTTGTTTTACATATTTGCTTATTTTAACATTTTGTGCCAGAATTTAACTTCTTCCCTTAGGCATCCATTATAAGTAGATTTTGAGGTAGCAGTTTCTTTCTTCACTTCTAAATTAAAGTAAACGTGTTAAAATTATTGTCCATGGTAAATGCACATATTTGTACATTACTTGTACAGTGAAATGCTGCATCAAACATTTCAAGGATGCCACACTCTTCACACCAGCATCTTTATTTTTTATTTATTTATTTTTTTTTATGAAAGATGACGTTGCCCAGGACACTGACGATGTATTGGATAATCTCACCTGAATACTGTAGATTTGTACCTAAGAATTGCTGCTATACTGTGCTCATCCCAGGACTCTTATTGACAATATACTTACACTGAACAGCCTTTCAACACACTTCAAACTGTTCTTCTACAACTGTATCAACGATGGAAAAATCATAAATTAATTAGCTGGGCCACTGGGTAAGTGAGAGCTCCAACGAGCTTGCCCTGTCCAATGTTTGGCTTGCCCGGAGTCCCAATAATCTCTCTGATGATGAAGCATATAGTGGTTGCACCCTCAACTAGAACAATTTTGGTTAACATTTCGGCAATCAGGTGTGGTGCTCCCATCGCACATAAAAACGTATTTGAGCCTGACTAGCATTTTTGTTTTCCCTTTATTTACATAGTTATATAAACGTTTTGTGCTGCACTGTACTGTATTTTGCTGTACTGTATTTTTTAATACATTTAATAATTTTTTTATATTTTTGAACTTTTCTTTAAAAGATCCCTGTGTATACTGTAATGATTTATGCCACGTTTGACTCGAGGTCACAACTTGTAATTTTCAACCTCCAACCAGAAAAAGCCAAAGAAAACGCCCCCTCAACTTGAAATTCCTACTCTTCAACTTGGGCTAGTCTTCTCAACTATGAGTTCCTTCCCCATTTATGGAGTGATGTCAAATCAACATGGCTGCTCACAGCATTAGAAGGAAACAAATTAGCAATTCTTGCCTTTAAATGAGTTATACAGTATACACAAGTATTTTCTTTAGCTCAATCAACATACAGACATATTCCCTTGTTAAATCTATAAGTCTGACTATACAGATAGCTGTCTGAGGAGGAAAATATACATCGCTCATCACAGCTAGCTAGCTAGATTGCTGCTAACAAAAAACAAACAAGGAGGCATTCATGTTTTTTGAATGTGCCGATGTCAAAAATGACATGAACCTGACCTGCGAATTAATACTTATTAGGTAAGCTGAATGCAGCATTATAATCAAATCTGGTGTCACCAAGAAGAAGATGGGTTTCGTTTTGAGTCTGATTCCTCTCAAGATTTCTTCATGTCTAAGGGAGCCACTTTTGCCTCTGGCCTGTTAATTAAGGATCTAAATCTACATCTGGATTTTGGTAAAACTGCTTTGTGACAGTGTCATTATGTCTATTCTTAAGAGTGCTAGACAAATAAAACTTAACTGAATTGAAAAAAATTCCACGCATTTCAATATGTAGGGCATTTCTTCTGAAACCGATGAGATTAACTCCTTCCTCATTGTTCCAATATGTACACAGAAGAGATACAAGGATATCAAACAGGAATCATTTCAATGCTGAACACAGCAGATTATCTACTAATCTGAGCCTGAGCCATTTGTCTCAGTGACAAGAGACCAAAGGATATGACTAATTCAATGCTAACATACTGTTAGAGATCCTGTACTATTGAATTCACATGATAAACTCTGCAAGGGCAATGGCAATCCAGCTGATTTAGGCCTTTCTTATGCAGTGAGAAGATTTTAATGATTGAGTACTGCTTATAATAAAAATCAAATACACTGTAAAGACCTTTTTCAGTTACCTATGCTGAGGTGAAACTGAACTCACAATAAATGTGATCAGCTGAAGATGGAAAACAAATCATGTAGTGAACATTACAGACTTAATGTGATAAAGAGGAAAGCAGATAGAACTCACTTCCTTCTTGGCATCTGCCAAATCCTTCTTAGTTTTCACCAGCAGCTGCTTAACCTTTGCGGTCTTCTCCTCTCCGATGTCCACAAGTGACTTTAAAGATGCTAGAGTAGAAATTGTTTAGTTTCTCCACCCGAACATAACTAATGCATTATCAGCAATTCTAGAAAACATATTCTGCTCTTGTACACCAGCATTTTGTACATTTAATTTTATCTCATACTCAAAAATGTTACAATTTTATCTAGAGTATTTGGCCATTTTTTATTAATGTAAATTTATATAACCATAGCAATATATTTGTTTCCATGTTATATTAGGTGTATCTAACATCTGCAGCATATGTGCAGTCTATGTTGACATGATCTTTTAAAGTGTCACTTTTAATATGTGGTTTATAACATGTAAATATAATTATACCAGTTGTATTAATGAGAATTTGACAGTGGATACATATTGCCAAATCTACTAATTACACAGGAACATATTTCAAAATGTCACATTATAAGTGTAACCTTAAATAAACTACACTTCTCTTTTTGGGAATCAGCAGCTCATTAAAAAAAAAAAAAAAAAAAAGTAATTACCCTCTCCCTGTAAAGCACATTTGATACTTCCAAAATCCATCTGTAACTGTAGTAGGGCAAGTACACAGATATTCGAGGCTCAGTATAAAGTAGGACTATACATTATAATCCATTATTGAGGTGTCAAGTGTAACCTCAGCAACAAAATGAAATTATTTAAAGTGATGAGTATGTTTCCTCATTAAGTGCTTCATATTTTTATACAAGATTTGTTCGTGATATTCATAGTGTTGAAGTTGCTACCACTTAGCTTTTAGCCTTATGTAGTCATATATTAAAATATATATATATATATATATATATATATATATAGGCTGATCATTTATACATAACATGACAAAACAGCAGCACATTTTCTGATTAAATGCTCCATTTTTTTTACTAAGAATTTTTTACCTGAATGTACAATGTTAAGACTTGCTGTTATAATCTTTTGGTCCTTTATAGTAATGGGAAAAACATTATAGTGTAGTATACAGGGCATGGTTTAGAGTTGTCATATTTACACAGGGAGGTGGTGTTTTGGAGTGAACAAGAGGGCATGGGCTGATTAGACACACAACCTGTTTACCAGGTCCCTACTTTTTTTTTCTCTGTAGTGAGGTTGTGTGGTTCTGGTGCCAAGCAGCAGAACACAGGCACAGTAACAAGTACGCAGAGCTAAAAGAAAGAATTCACTGAAAAATTTCTGTTACTTTCATTTAGTTTTTGTTGTTGTATGATTGAAAAGCTTTCAGTAAAACTGCAGCAGTATCATGGGTCTGTCACATTCCTTTCAAATCTGCTGCATACAGATTGCCCATGTTTGTTTTACGAAAATTATTTACATTCACAAAGTGAAAAGGAGCACTTGCCTATTTCCTGGTTCAGTTTCTCCTCCCTCTCTCTCTGAGCTTGTGTTTGTCTTTCCTGTTCTTCCAGCAGTCTGTCCTTGTCAGAGAGCTGCAGGTTGAGCTCTTTGACCAGACGCTCATAATCTGCCATCTCCATGTCCAACAAAGTGCTCTGCTGGGCATCCTAAACATGGAAAAGAAAAACAAACTGATTTGCACTGAGGCTTAAAATAATAATAATAAAAAAACAAATAAACAAACAAGCAAAAAAATGACATGAGTTAAGCAATATATTATAGGCACAAATTAAAAATGCACATTGTTGTATACAAAAGCAGCAGCTCATGATACGATACGCATTGGTTTAAGTCCTGGCCAAATAACCTGGGGCAAACTACGCATATTTGTGTGCTGTTACTTTTTTAAATGGTCTATCATTTATAAAAACCTTTATGTTCTGTCAAACTTCCCTGCTTCACCTAAATCCCATTGTCATGGCCATGCTGTAACATCACACCTGGTTAAGAAAACTAATTCCCATTTATTAGTCTACAACTGTATTGTGTGGCAGTCAGAGTACAGTGTATTCTCCCATAGTCACAGTGGGTTTTTTTCAGTTTAATTTGAATGTCAGAATGTTTAGGTCATGTGGCTTACAAAAGCTGCATATCAAACTAGAAGTACGTATAGCAAATGCAGCTTTAAACTCTAGAGTTTAAGTTCCACTAAGGGCAAACGCACAATGCCAAGAAGATAAAAAAGGAAACTGTTGCAGTGACTGCAATAAGATATTTTATTGAAATAAATAACTGGGATCCTCGCCAAAAAGTGAAAAAAAAAAAAAATTTGAAACAGCTCATTTTTACCATTTTGGAGTAAAAAAATTAGAGGTTTATTGTACACTGACACACAATACAGGCCAAAACCAGCCTGATGGTGCTGATGTCTTTGATTTTAAATGCAATATAAAATTTTGTCCATAATAAAAGGAAAAAGTGGGAAAATGGGAAAATGTTCTTAGCATTAATGATCAACAAATTCTGAAGACTGCTGGTGTATTTCAAACTTTAACTAGACACTAAAATAGATCAAGCCTATAGGGTGTATTTGTGAACATGCCTTCCTAAGCTGTTCCAACTCTTGCTCTGTCTGCTGCAACTGTTGTTTCTGTTTCTGCAGTAAAATGTGGAGCTCCTCAACTTCCTTCACAGCACACACATGCTCCTTTAAACACAAAAAAACATAAATATACAAGTGGAAACTAAATGAATAAACATAAGCATTACTATACTGTAATTGCACAGTGAAATACAAACTCTATTAAAAAGTCCAAAAAAAAAGCCAATAAAAATGAATCCAGCACCTTAAAATGTTAAAAAATTATTCATACTTTATGTACAACAATTCAGATCACTAAGAGATGTTCTATATAACTGATTTCTTGGATATTTATTTATATTATATGGAGCTGCTTATCACCTCCTTGAATGTTTTTGTCTACTTTTTAAACCCATTTTCTCCCAATGTGGTAATTTGCCAATTTCCAAACACTAGCCATCTCCTCCAACACATGACAGCTACCAACCAGTGATGCTGAAGGCTAGTATGGGCTTCCTCTAAAACACATGAAGCTAGCCACTGCATCTTTTTGAACTGCTGCTCATGCTGCTTCACAAAGCTCTCCTGTACACCTGGCCACCGATTGCTGTGGAATCACTGGGAATCGAACTCTAATTTTGATTAAAATTACTAATGAACACACCTATAATATATGCAAGGCTACATCTAGATTATCTGCAGGAATATCTGATGTGAAAGAGCTAAATGCTCTAGATTATAAAACCAAATGACTATACGTAAGAATATGTGCACACATATTTAATACTAACTGTGACTGTGCAGCCATTCTACTGGCACTGTAGGTACATGGCTACCTTTGTTTTTTGCTCCTTCAAAAGCCTTTCTGCTTCCAGGTCTCTCTCCACTGAAGATTTGAGTTTGTGCATCTCAAGAGCCTGTGCCTCAAGCTGTCGAACATTACTTTGGAGAGTCGCAATATGAGCCATCAGGTCTTCTCTCTCAGAAGAAAGTTGCTTATTCTAAAAGGAAAATAAGATGCCAATAAATGTAAGTGTTAACCTTTCAAAATAACCAAACTTGTCAAAAATGGGTCTGTAAACTACTCTTTTTACTGCTGACTGCTCTTTTAAGGTCTTGGGAAACCAGCCAAAGTGTACTACAAAGTTTAGCTTAGAAAGGTCTAAACTAAATTTACCTTACCCGAACAATCACATGGAAAAGGTTCTCTGTATATTAATACTTCTAACTTTGTAGTTAAAGTCGTTGGAGTAGAGATATTTTACAAACATCAGTCATTACTAACTGAGATTCCTATATTTAGATAACTTTCCCCTTGTTCCACCAAATACTGTTATTTAAATGAATGACAGTATTTCTAAAAAATGAGCAATGTATTTCAAAAATGCAAATACAAATAATTGAATTACCTCTTCCACAGCTACATGTAGACGTTTGGTCAAATCACCAACCAGTTTTTCTGATGCATCCAGTTTCTCTTTTTCTTTATCCAACAGCTCAGTTTGCTTGTCATAATCAATCATAAGATTCTGTAAATTAGTGATATAAATTTAAGTTTATTGATATAAATCTTAATCCCAAATTTTAAACAAAAAGTAATAAATAAAAAATATCGCTGCAAGCAGCGATGATGTGCCCAAGCACCACGGTGCCATCGCCACCTGATGGGTGTATGAAAACAATGCATCGGGAAGCGAGTGCTGTAGAGTAACTTGTTTTGCACTGATCTGTTAGGTTAAACCCAGGTCTAAGGCTTTACAACAGCTTCCATGTTCAAACATGCAGCTTATATTTGGTGATATAATGTATGAAGAAGATAACATATCAGATATATATTGTTATCCTTATTAGCCATTAATTAATTGTAGTGAACTACTGTGTAGTGGGCACATGCATCTAAGGGGGTGCAACATAGCCCCCATGACCAAACATACAACACCAGTTTGATCTAAATCAGACAATGCATTTAGAAGATATGAGACTCTTTCTGTTGTCATTAATTTAATCCCTCGCCATGGCCACACCATTCGAGATATCAAAAAGCCGTTCGCAATTTAGTATCTTCAATGTCTTGGCATAATGTTGATCACGTCTGGTGAGAATCACATGAATGCCCTTGGTATTTAAGAATTCCCCTTGAGTATTTAAACATTCAGAGCCTGCAATTTTCAAAAAATCCACATTTAATCCGAAATGTCCCATTCCCTTTTGTGTGGACTTTCATGAGATTTTAAGCATGCTAAGAGCCTCAAAACACCTGAATATTAAAAGAAAAAAGTATTAAAGTTTGATGCATGAATCCTTTCTCAATTTTACATCAGCCTTGTCTCAACATTACTCTGACCAAGTTTGAAGCAATTTGGGTAAATATAAGAAAACTAATTAAAATCCTGTTTTAAGTGTCATACTTCCTGCTGCCAGTTGGCGCTATGACCATGGCTCACAGTAGCCAAATGCATGTGCTCAGCCCCCGTGCCCAAACATACAGCTCAAGTTTGATCTAAATCACTCAATGCATGCAGAAGATATGAGACACTTCCTGTTTCCCTTTTGTCGCCATAAATTTATTGTCTCGCCATGGCGAAATAGCTCGAGATATCAAAAATCCATTCGAAATTTAGCACCTTCAGTGTCTTGGCATAATGTTGAACAAGTGTGGTGACAATTGCATGAATTCCCTAGTAGGAGTATTTAAAAGTTCAGAGCCTGAAATTAAAAAAAAAAAAAAATCCACATTAAATCCAGAATGACCTACTTCCTGTTGGGTGGAGCTAATAATGTCATTTTGAAAGTTGTCCAGCTTGATGAGAACAATATATGTACTGAGTTTGGTGACTGAAGGTAAAACTGACCCCACCACTTTAGTCAAATGGGGGCACTACAAAGTCCCCCCTCCACGCTCATATCACATCAGAAAACTCTGAATTTCATGAAATTTTAAGCAAGCTCAGAGCCTCAAAAACACCCGAAAAGAGTATTAATGTTTGATGCATTACCATGGCAACACTATTTAAGATATTAAAAATCCTCTCACAATTTTACATCAGTCGTGCCTCGACATTATTCTGACAAAGTCTGAGGCGATTCGGGTAAATATAAGAGGATTATTAAAGTTGTAAGTCATATACTTCCTGCTGCCAGTTGGTGGCGCTATGACTGTGACTCAAACTAGTCACATCCATGTGCTCAGCCCCCGTGACCAAACATACAGCTCAAGTTTCATCTAAATCACTCAAAGCATGCAGAAGATGTGAGACACTTCCTGTTTCCCTTTTTTCGCCATAAATTTATTGAATGTCAATAAATGGGTGGAGCTAACGACTGTCAGTGCGAATGCTGTTTGGATTGAAGAGAACAATGTGTGTACTGAGTTTCAGACATATACGTACAAGTATGAACGATAAATGCACCAAGTTTATGTACCATGTACCACGCCCATGTGCTACCCTTTGCCCGGGTCTAATGGCCAACGATTCTGACGTGTGTGCCAAATTTCATGAGTTTTTGAACATGTTAAGGGCCCTAAAAGCCCCCAAAACCTTGAAAAAAAATAAAATTAAATAAAAAAACTATTCCTTAAGAAAACAATAGGGCCCTGCACACTTTCTGCACACTTTCGGTCATTAAATATATTAATGGTCAAGCTAAGTCAAGTTAAAAAAAATAAACACACATTATAAACATATACAATCATTATATCTCCAATATATCATTTCCAACTAAGATTTTAAAGAAGATTATCATCTAAAAACTCCATTCTCTTTTGGGTAGGAATTACAAGCATAATGTATTTTAATATTTTTTCAAAAGCATCATAGTGCAGAATCAGTGCTGACTATAATGGTCAGTGACATACTGCTTGCATCAGATTGTGCATATGCTTTCACTTCATTTTGACCCTGATATTTGAATGGACAGACCTAAAATCAGAGGTTTACAAGTTCCTGCCTGTTTTAAATATTATCTGACACATCTGTACCAATTTGTTAACGTTAGTGTAAAGTCTTCAAAGCATAAAAAGTACAATACTTGTATTGTCCAGCATGGTTCTGTTTCTGGCCCTTTTATTATTCTCTCTTCATTTCCAGCACTAAGGCCATGTAATTCACAAACATAATGGTAACTTTCATTTATACCCTGAAAAGTAAAGCCTCAGCTAATTCAGCACGCAGCAGCCCACGTCATAACCAGGAAGTCGGGATCACTTGCAGCTCAACAAGTCGAAGATTTATTTATTTATTTATTTATTTTAAAATCACAGATAAACTGGCATATTAGTTGTTGTTATTATAGTTCTTTTAGTTTGTTATAGACATATGAATTTGTAGTTGCTTAGTAAATATAGATTAGTTCATTAGTGTGCCTCTAGTTAATAGTTTATTAGTTTATTTTAACCAATTGATATTTTGCATTCAACATATTATTATTATTATTATTATTATTAAATAGTTAGATAGATTGATCTCTTTATTAATCCCAGAGGGAAATTCACACAATTATTATTATTGTTATTGCCTACTAAATAAATGAAGTATGTATTTATTAACTGAATCTTTATGGGTAGGGTAATGTGTTGCAATGCTAATTAAAAAAAAAAATGACACGAGTTATGACTGCCTTATACTGTACCTTATAGGCCTCTGCACCATGGATGATGGCCTTCATGGAGTCTGACATTTTGTCTCTTTCGGTTCTCAAAGAGTCCAATTCTTCTTTAAGTCTAGTTACCTATATTAAGATGGGTGAGATACTTTACATTTACAATTTATATAACAATAAAAAACTGATTTTCAACAACACAATAAAAGGTCTGATACTGATTTCCACTTTAGCCAGCTACCAAGACAGAAAAGTACCATGTAAAAATCCATTCTTCCATATATTAGTTACTTAATAGATCACAAAAACCACTTCTTAAATTACACGAGAGATAAAGTTCCCCCAAAACAAATGCATGAAGACAAGTAGAAACATTACAAACCTCTTTTTTGCTGTTGTCCAATTCCTTCCTTGCTTTCACAGCAACAGCTTTGAATTTATTCAAACGTTCTTCTTTCTCTTTGCTTTCTTTTTCTAAAAACTCTACAGAATATGGCAGGAATGATTCTAGTCATGACAAGGTTGAGCCACTGTGGCAGTATTGTGGTAAAAAGTAAAATACTCCATAGTCAGAGATAAAGAACAATTGTCTATTATGTAAAATGTATGTGTAAATGACTATTGGTGACCTTCTTAAAGACAGAAGAAAAAATGCATTATGTAAGCATTAATTTTTTTAAACAAATCATCTAACATGAAAGGAGCAAGGCTAAATTAACATTTACTTTATAAGCCAGACAACAACCAACTATCAGTAAAACATGTCTACATAAATATAATGGAAATGTAACAAGATCTCTTTAAAGAGTGCCCCTGAAAAAAAATCTAAACTAAGAAATGCATACTCCTAATAACAAAAGGCACTTCATTTACATGTAGTAGATGTTCCATACAATTATTAGATTAAAGAAAATAACAAGAACGTACCTATTTGCCTCATATTTTCATTGAGTGTAGATAGCTTGGATTCCTGAAAGGAGACAGTCGTAATATTTTGAGTCTGTCTAGACGTGATACAAATTTGAGTATATGTAGATTGCGGTTACACTAGACATGTGTTGACATTAAAATAAATATTTTGCAATATTTGCCTAATCTTGAGTGACAATATTATAGGAGATGTAAATTGTTCAGAGTTTCATGAAATACTATCATTCTGCTATTAATACCATGTTTAGTCACATAAATGATTAACGGTTCAAGCATATTCATACCTCTTGATACAAGTAAAAAAACAAAAATAACATGATAAATAATGTTCATCAGAAGAATGCTATACATAGCAACTACAAACCTGTAAATGGGAAATTTCTTCCTTTAGATAGGCTACTGTGGACTCTTTTTCACTTAGCTTCTGTTGGAGCCTTTTCATGTCATCAGTTTCCTGAGCACCACCTTCAACTGCAGGTTCTTCATGTTCTTGGCCCACCAACCTCCCTGTTATTTCAACCTGCTCATTTTGGTCCCCTTGCAAATTTTCTGTATCTGACAGAACTTCATTTAGACTGGTCTTCTGTAAGTACCCGTCATCACTGAGCTCAGCTTGCTGGTTTTGCTGTGACAACTGTACTGCTTTTTCATCCAACTCCTGTGTTAATATCAGTTTTTCTTCTTGAACTTTTGACAGGAGATGCTTCAGCAACACAGAGATGTCCTCTTCTTCATCTATGTTCACAGAGTAGTTTTGCTCCAGCATTTCACAGACATTCTTCCGTGCATCAGAAAGTTTTCTTTCATGGGTTTCCATACACCTCTTTAGATCATCCCTTTCTTCAACCATGCTCAAAAGGTCTCTTTGTTGTTTAATCTTTTCCTCATTTAACATAATGTAATTCTTTTTTTCTTCATGAATGCTAGACACAAGGTGGTTCAGCAATACAGACATGTCTTCCTCCCTGACTATTTTCACAGAGTAATGCTGCTCCAGTATTTCACAGACACGCCTTTGTGTATCAAAATGTCTTCTTTCGCTATTTTCTATTACCATCTTTAAATTATTCCTCTCGTCAGACACAGCTTGCAGGTCTTTTTGTAGTTTAGCTTTTTCCTCATTTGATGCAATACAGGTAGATTTATCTTCTTCAACACTGGATACGAGATGGTTTAGCAATACAGAGATGTCTTCCTCATCGTCTATTTTCACAGAGTAGTTCTGTGCAAGTATATAACAGATTTGCTTCCGGGCCTCGAAAAGTTTTTCTTCACTAGTCTCCAGATCCTTTCTTAGAGCATCCTGCTCTTGTAATGCAGACTGGTGATCTCTTTGTAGTTCAGCCATTTCCTCATTTGACACAGCCAAGCCCTCTACTGAAGTACTGCAACCTTTGGCCAGTTGATCTTTTTCATGAGCTGAGAGAGAGAGCTGGCTCTCCAACTTAGCTATACAACTCCTCAGACTTTTCTTTTCATCTAAGGCACCTTCCAAAGTCACTGACAAGTCTTCCAACTTCTGAAGTGTGATCTGGGCAGTGTCCATACCTCTATGCTTACATTCATCTTGTATTTTTTCTATGTATATTAATATTTCTTCAAGTCTCACCTTGTTCTCTTTGTCTGACGGCATGAACATGTGGACTTCTTTGTCCTCTGGAACAACGTCCTCCTTCTGCCACAGTTTTTGCTCTGAATTATCCTGTGTTTGCTCTAAGCACTCTAGTTTCTCTATTATACGATCTTTCTCTCTGAGCTTTTCCTCTAACTCCTGAACTGAAACTGCTGCCTGCTCCTTCATGGCATTATATTTCTTTACAAAGTCAGACGTTCTGTCTCCAAGTTCCATCTCAATATTTCTCAGAATTTCTTTTGTGTGCTCATATTCACTGACAATAGCTTTTTTCTCCTCAGAAAGCACCTTACATGTGTGTTGCAGATCTTGTGCCTCTTGAACAATTGCTTCTTTTTCCCGCTCATTATTGGAAATAAGACGAGCCTCTAGTTCTTTCATTTCTGCTTTGTGTAACTCTTTTAATTCTTGAAGAATCTTATCATGTTCTTCAAGACGTACAGTCTCTACTGCATTCATGAAATTAACCTCCTTTTCAGTGCAAATCTCACCTTCCTCTTTAGTCATTTGCAATTCATTAATCTTGAACTCCAGTTCTTCCCTTTCCATGCTGAACTCCTCCTTTAAATGTTTCAGATCACCCTCAAGCTCCGTCTTCACATTAGTGAGAAAGGTGAGCTCCTCTTTAAGCATTGTGTTTTGTGACTGTAAATCCTGCAGTGCTAATCTCAATTTGTCCATTTCATTCTCTGGGTCTTCTAATACAGAAGAATCCAATGCCTTAATCAATTCTGATGGTTTTTGGGTCCGTCTGTTGAGGTCTTCCTCTTCCTCTTGAACATCCTGGAGGTAGCTCTCTTTAAGTGCTATTTGCTCTGATAGCTCTTCCTGGACCAGCAACAGCCTCTCTCTCTCCATATCAAAATGTGCAGCACTGATTTCAAGCTGTTCTTCCAGATATCTAACCTCATCTTCATGCTGTCGGGTCAGCCTTGAAATCGTTTCCTGAAAACTGTCGATATCTTCTTGGGTTTTTCGGAGAGCTATCTGGTGAGTATCCTTAAGAGTTTCATTCTCAGTTGTCCATTCTTTTTTAGCCAATTCCAGATACTGCTCCAAATCAGATATCTTGCTCTCATATTCTTGACGAATTGCTTCAATTTTAGAATTAAAGTCTTCCTGAAGTCTACATCTCTGGAGTTCTTCATTTTCACTTGCCAATTTTTTAAAGAACTCCAATTCCTCTCTGTACTTTGTTTCTGAGGTTTCAAACTGTTCTTCCATAAGCTTTATCTTTTCAGTGTGGTCCGGTTCAGCATGATCCAGTTTCTGCTGGAGAGCAGCCAACTTCTCCATTGACTCCTGTTGATAAATGGTAAAAGTAGTAAAATATATATATTGTCTTACCATTTCAAAACATTCAAGCTAAAACACGGTGAATGGTACAATGCAGGCTTTACTGAATAACAGGTCATTCATTTTAAAATTTTTATATCTTGACACAACAGGTATTTGGTGTTCCACTGTTTCTTATATTACCGAATTCCACATTAAGAGTGCACTGAAGCTGTGACTTGATTTATTAAAAACAACAATAACAACAACAACAAAAAAAAAAAAAAACGGGCATACTGGCTGCCATGACAAACTTGTGGAACGTCCTCAATCCTCATGCAGTACAGCGATCCAACCGTGGAATCTGGAACTAGGCAGTTTGTGCAGTTTTGCCATATAAACCGATGGAAGATGGATACATAAAGCAGCTTTCAGCAAAAAAAAATTTATAGGCCATTACCACAGCCAGATGAGTAGACAAACTGCATACTCAATCATGTGCTCAATTTTATAAAATCACAAATTGCATACTCTGAAGTCAATGGACACTCCAGGCCAGAGAGAGCTAGGGGTAGGAAGGGTCCTACCACCGTGTTTGGGGATTTCCCCTTGGGCCAGTTACATTGCATGCCTTCATCCAAGTGAGGAGTTACTGGTAGTCACTTGGTACAAGCGGGAGCTGCCCTATCCTACCCTACCTTTGTTCAATAATCAACTCATATTGTACTGAGTGTATCAGGGCTTTTCCAGGTGGTTCATCATAATCCAATGGCAGGGCAAAACACTGACCCATCTTATCGCCTACGTCTATTGGCAGGACACTTATGGTGATGCACATGTGTGGTGCCTCATGCCACAAATGTCAGTTAAATCAATCTGACCAGTGTTTACCAGCCACAGGCAGATGGTCTGCTCCAGTAAATTAATGAAACTCTTAGGAACATGATTAAAAAATTTGTGCATCATGACACAAGAAACTAGGATAAGTGACTCAAGTCATTGTTATTCACAGTAAAGGAGCTCCCAGAAGCATTCATTGGGTTTTCCCCACCTGAAGCGTTGTATGAGTGTTAGCCCTTAGGCATCTTAGGTGTCGTCTGGGAAACTAAGTCAGTAATAGCACCATAGAATAGGTGTGCCTGGCCAACAAGTAGGCCTTCCTCTCCTCCCTTCTGTGGGATAGGCCTTCACTCTCTGGTCAGACAATGCCCCACTACAGTGATTGAAGGACAACAATGCATGGACTACCCATTTGTACCTGGTGCCACAGTCATTTGAGTTCAAGGTATTAAGTTCAGACCATGTGTACAGATATTCTCGGTCACCAGTGGAAGTTGGCAGCAGGCGGTAGGAGTATGCGGCAGTGGGGGCATAAGTGAATACTATTTGTGAGCTAGGAGAGGAACAAGCAGGAAACTAGTGAGTGTCTGCACCTGTTTGCAGTTAATGAAAACTATTCATGCTGTGTTGCAGTGAAACTGATCAAAAAAACTCCATAGAGAGATGTCATAGACAGCTCCAGCTCCAACTTACTTCTGTTTGGTTTCTCAGCTTTTCATTTTCTTTGCGCAGTAACACAAGCATCTGTTGAGTCTCTGCTTTCTCAAGCAGTACAGCATCCATTCTCTCAGTCAGCTCCTGTTTGAGAAGAGCATTTCTCAGAGCATTATTGGAATATATAAATGTTGTTCTGCTGCAGCTGTGCCTGTGTCTACATGACCATCAACATGTTAGTTTGTACACTTATTCAGAAAATATCATTATACTATTCTATTACCACTACATACTGGATGCTTACCTGTATTACAGAATCATTGGAAGTCCCACCTTGAAGAACGTTCAGTGCTTCAACTTTCTCTTCTAAATCTTAAAATAAAACACCCTCACATGTATATGAGAATGAACAAACTAGAGATAATCATAATAAAGTGAAATCAGAAATAATAGGAATCCAAATACTGTTAAGACCTTGTGAGTACCTACCTGCACACTTTGACTTTAACAACTTCATTGCACCCATCTGCTTTTTTGCAAATTTAATGAGGTCATCTTTGGACAATGTGTCCAGCTTCATATATATGTTAGGAGGAAAGTAAACAACATTAATTGATACTGTCGCCATGTGGAGGTCTCAGTAGCTTTTCCCGCATGTAAAGTGTAAAGTAAAATGTTTAATAATTTACCTTAGATTTCCCACTGGCCGTACATGAAGCGGAGGTGCCACACTCCGCATCCGGGTCCTTCTGTACACAAACAGCAAGATCAATTCACACTTGTGCTGCCAAAACTCTTAACCTGCTTTACTGAACTAAGTGCATAGTTTCCATGAACAATGATGACAGTTGTTCAGCTATACAGATTCACTTCAATAACCACTTGTTTAGACCAATTTGACACCTGTAGTTTTGTACAGCCGTAGTAAGGATGCATTGTATTAATATACCAAGGTACATTCATATACAGAAAGATGCCTACTCACCTCCATATCGACACCCCAAGCGTTAATTTAGCCACAGTCTAATAATTATTTTTTAAAACAACATTCACTAGCATATGGTATATGTATATTTTTCCCCAACACTAAGCTTCACATAAATGCAAAACAGCAACCAGAGCTTCTTTATTTCCGCTTTCGTCAATGACTGCGCCAGCGTAGGGTGCCGAGGCACATACTGTATGAAAGGCCATCGGCGTCAAAACCTGTGGGCTTATACTGTGGCATGCCAAATGTGTCAAAAGTAGTTACCTACGTAATACAACGAGTGTTATTCACTACATGGCAAAAAAGCATGTAAACACCTGAGCATCACACCCATATGTGGTTCTTCCCCAAACTGCTGCCACAGTGAATGTCTTTGTAGCATACATGAAGTCATGGTGTGTTAAGGTTGGAGTGCAAGCACTCGAGTGGCCTGCACAGAACCCTGACCTCAACCCCACTGAACACCTTTATCCCCTTTAAAGGTAAGAAGTGCTACTTTGTTTATTGCTGTGGAACTTGGAGGAACTTGTAGTTGAGAAAACTCCCCTGGATCCAGAGTAGGAACACCAAGTTTACAATAAAACAAGCTAGTTGCCTGCACAAAATACAACAGCATTGTACAATTATGATATTATATGGAGGACTTGAATGCACAGTCTGTCTTGACAGGTGTGTTTATTGTGTTGTATTTATTGTCAGTCTTTGACAGTAGTTTGCACTATTGTGTATTGTATTGTATTGTACTGCATGGTCCTGTTAAACTGTATCTTCAAGTTTTTAAAAAATAAATATTTAAAAAACATAATCATAGTGGAGACTCTCTCTCTCTTTCTCTCTCTCTCTCTCTCTCTCTCTCTCTATGCATTCATTGCACCTCAAACTGTGTATGGTTGTGCCAATAAAATTTGAATTTGGTTCATTGATGTATATTGGTGCCACCTCCTGGTGATAAGTAACATTATGCCAGTAAAATAAAAAAAATTGAGGAAAATTCATTTTGAATAATGTTTGAATGTTTTCTTCAGGAGCATACATTTGTTATATTGAATGGTTAAGATGTTGGGAGTTGGTAATGTCATATTTTGTCAAATGAGTGAATTAAATTCTAGCCTAGAAGAATGTGTTTAATCTGCAGATCTTTGCAAAGTTTTGATAATGTAGTCAAATGTCATAAACGTGCTCCAGGTAGTGATTAAATAGGCTAGGTTTGTTTGTATAATATTCCATGGATATTCTGGTTTTGTATGAATACAGAAGAATATATAAGCGAGAAAAAGGCCACCATAGGATGGAGGAAGATATGCCCTGGAAGCAAACAAGGGTGCAAATGAAAAAAAAGGGGAGAGAAAGAGAAGAAGAAGAAAAAGAAGAAGTGAAGGGGCCCAGAGGGTAACCACTTTCTTTCTGAAGAAAGGTGAGTGTTTTAAGTGAAATTGCTTGTAGCACATTCAATGCTTGGGGCTTCGTTAAATAGCGAAATATTCCAATTGTGGTTACTTATATAAAGTTTTGTTTGTGGCATCCACATCCAAGTCTTTGAGGTTAAGAAATGTCTTAAAACTGATTCTTTTAGATTTTTGTGGAATCAAGCTCAACAGCACCACCGGGTGTAAGAAAAACGTACAGAATTGTATGAAGCAACGCTCAGGTCTAATATGCCTGTCAGTAGAGCCTATCAGTGTTCATGGAGCCTGTTAGTGACAGGTGATCCCACACCTCAAGATTTTGTGTGCATTAGGACTAATATTTTTCAGCTTGCTTTGTCGACACTTCATCCTTTGTGTTATGGAATCAGACACAACTTGCGATTGTGCTTATTAGTGTATCATCCTTTTTTCTCCAAAACATGTGTGGAGGAGAAACTAAATATTGATAGACTGAGCACACATTGTCCAATCATAGTACAGATGACAGAACTGTAATTTTAGTGTTTTAAAGAAAGGGTTAGAGTTTTACCGATTGCCATGTTTGCGATTCAGAGGAAACGTGACATGACCCCAGCAGAGCATTATGGGCATGGGAGTGTAAGCTGTGTGCCACATAGCACACAGAGGATAAGAATGTGGCCCGGCTGACTGGTGGAGAAATAAACTGGTAGAGGAATGAACTCCCTCCCCCACACACCTTCACTCGCCTCTATGAAAACACATAGCAGCTGCTAGTACCTATTTTGGTGATGATGGCATCAGTCTATTTGTAGTGAAGCACAGGGGGAAGTGATCTGCCTGTTTTCAGACTCTTACAAAACTGTTTTCTCACAGTGCCACAGATGAGCCCAATCCTTTTGGATAACTTCAAGTAACCTGACTGACTTTTGTATTGTAACCAACATGGAGGCACAGAAACGAGGAATTCCGGCTTCAATTCCTGAGAACGAAGAGCTCATAGAGGTGCAGATTTATGGGATCCAGGACAGGCAAAATGGTGGAGAAGCCGAAGTGCCTCTCTCGAAATCTCAGAGAAGACGTAGTGATGTGAAAGTCTATAAAGAGTTTTGTGACTTCTATGCTCGCTTGTAAGTTTCACATTTCTTCCCTGTATTCACTAATGTTTATTTGTTGTTTTACATTTTTTTTCTTTACATTTTTTTTTTTACTGACAGGAATTCTCACAGGCTGAGATTCACATTTCTTTTACACATAGTAGAATATAGGTTCCAGAGCTATGAATTGCCTGTAGATGCTGGCAAATTATTTTCCAATATTTCAATGTAATTGACAGTTTTCAATATCATCAGTTACTGGACAATTCAAAATGTGAAAGTACTGCTTCACTTTGCCAGACCTAATTTAAAAGATTCCAAGTAAATTTATTTTTTTAATTCAGTTTCATTTATGTTCATCAATGATCCTGGGCAAAAGGAAAACACTCCCCTCTTCCCATATTTCTCCACTACATCTCAAATGGTTTGGTCCTGAATGACCTTAACCTTAGGAGAGTAATTGTAACATCTGTAATTCATCTTAAAAGTTGACATAGACAATATTAAATGCTACTTTCCTATAATTAAATGGCTTAAAAATAAAATTAAAAGCATGTTAGAGATTCTCTTGTGTTTAATTTGAACATTCATATATGTGAAGGTACACCTTCCTATCTACACTCGCTGACGATCACCTGTTATATAGGTGATTCTTAGGTGTTCAGTTACTCGCGGTACAATAGCTATTTCTACACAGTATTTGTCAGCTTGCATTTTCATCAGTGAAAATAAGTCACATAAAGACCACGACAGACCAGATACTGACCAGTGACACTGACATGGTAGTGTGTGTGTTGCACTGGCATGAGTGTATCAGATGCAGCTGCATTGCTGGGATTTTTAAACACTTCGGCGACACTGCTGAGTTGAGAACAGCCCACTAACCAAAAATATCCAGCCAAGATCCAAACAATTTATTACACCAGTTGTGTGGTCAGACACTGACACTGATGAAGGGCTAGAGGACAATTAAAACAGCATAAACAGCAGCTATAAAACTGTGAAAGGACACGGGGAAGGGAGAGGTTCTCCTGCAGTTTTTAATTACAAGCCCAGGGAAGCTTCAAATAACAGATAAGAAAATCAGATGAGAGAACAAAAAAGAATCAGATAATAAACCAATGATATGAGAGGGATTATCCGTAGACTAGAACAAAAACCAGAAAATATGAGTGAATGAGACTTAGATAAGGAGATAAAAGATAAAAGAGAAGTTATCTTTTTTTAGAGTACTTTGCTGCTAGGCAGTCCTCTTCGCTAACTGACCCACTCTGTTGAAATGGGTCTGTCTTCTAAATAAAAGGCACAGAAATGAGCAGCTCATTTATAGCTGAGAGCAAGGGTGATTTATTTCTGGGCTTGTAAGAATTAAACAGAAGCCTGAATGGGATTATTGCAAATTGTTTTTTTATAGGTCTAGAAACATCATAGACTGCATACACTTTTAACCCCATAGTTTAACTATATAATAAATGACCAATAGAATTTCTCTCCAGCAGCTTAAGTGACACTTTTTCCTGACCTTAGGTTAAAGATCAGCTAATGTTAATATTATTCTGGTTAAAAAAAATTTGATGGTCTTTCATTCATTTACAGGATATTTTATTTTTGAGGACTGGGCCTTGATTTGTTACAGATAATTTGTCAAATTTTACAAAACTGCTCTATCATTCAAAGCGAAAGGAGCAAGGTTGAACAGAAATAAAATGAAAATGAGAAGCAGTTGGGTGGCTGGGTCCCATCATCAATATCTCCTACTATTTGAGTTTATAAATGGGAGGTGTATTTTAATGTTTTTTTTTTAAATGCAGCCCTATATCAGCCATGTTATATATTGTATTAAATATTTCAAGAAAATACAAGCAAGTTCCAGAACTACAGTGGTTTCAACAAATTGTCTTTGTCTTTGTTTCCACAGTAATATGGCAAACGCCCTTGCTAATGCTATTTGTGAACTTTGCAAAGCTGGCTTCACTCCTGCTGAGAAAATTGTAAACAGTAATGGGGAGCTGTATCATGAGCAGTGCTTCGTGTGTGCACAGTGTTTCCAGCAATTTTCAGAAGGGTTATATTATGAGGTAGGTTTGCTCTTTTTCTCTTCTTGCCTTGAGTGACAATTTATTACAACTGAGAGTGTGACAGAAGCAATACTGTTTGGCCCTGGGCTTGATAATAAACAGGCAACAAAACTCTCACTGGTACAAAACTAACAGGATACTTCCTAAACTCAGGCTATACATCATTCTTCATAATGTACTAAATACTGTATGTAACCAAATTAGAATATATTATTCAGATTGAACAATTACTGAACTATAAATTTTTTAGAATGCTTGCCAGAAAGGTTCAGGTCAACAAGACATATAAATAAAAGACAAGTTGCACAAGCAGCACAAGAGGTTTTTACTTTCATGTGGATGTGAGGGAGCGGTGAGATGTGATGCTCAAATAAAGACTATCAAGTGTCAAGTGTGTCAAGTGGCTTTATTGTCATTTCAACTATATACAGCTAGTTAGTGCACAGTGAAATGAAACAAAATTCCTCCAGGACCAAGGTGCTACATAAAACAAAACACAGAACTACAGAAGACATTACATGTATTTACATAAAGTGCACCATGTTAATTAACATAAATGTGTGACCATCCTTAGTAACTGTCTGCTCATCATGGCAGTGGTTTAAATTAGGCTACTAGTTTGTTTATATCTTGGGAAATAGAACCAACAAATAAAATGAATAATTGTGCGATGAAGATTAAACACAGTCTCATGCACATTTATGAACTGATGAGGTTTAGGAACTATCAGAGCAAGAATTCAGACCATGCTGACTGTGCTGGCATTTCTTCTTTGAGGTTTTTTCCATTTTTTCCAGAGGCATAGTGGTAGGGTTCATGTTTAATTAAAAAGAAAAAAGGTTTAGGTCACACCCACTTCAGGTTTATATCCAAATACAGGTATGGATATGAATATTTGGAGCACTAAACAGATATTAAACAGGTAGTAAAATAAAATAAAAGACAACATAATATACAGATACAATACATTATAAGGAAAGGGGCCGAGAACAGAGTTGGTAACAAGGAAGTGTCTTTGTACTTGTAACCGACTAATAACTAGTGTACACTATATGGCAAAAAGTTTGTGGACACTTGATCATCACACCATATGTGGTTCTTCCCTAATGTTTGCCACAATGTTGGAAGCACACAGTTGTATAGAATGGAAAGCCTTCCCAGAAGAGTGGAGGTTATTATAACAGCAAAGGGGACCAAATCTGGAATGGGATGTTCAGCAAGCACATATGAGTGTGATGGACAGGTGTCCACATACTTTTGGCCATATAGTGTACATGTATTAACTAATGTATATTTTACATTGAGTCACACTGTAGTCAGAACTGAATAAATGGAACATAACAAATGTTATGTTAGAGCAGTTATGTTTTCAGTGCTAGCAAATAAGCTGAGCCTCACTGTGCTCTAAACTGGGAAGTTAAATCAGTTGTCATATTCAGACAATAATTAGCTTAATTGTTGTTTCATTTATTGCTTTTTTCTTTGTGTGGCTGGAGTATATGTCAGGTCTACATTAACAGCTAGTCTAATAAACTAAAGGTGTGGCTTGTAACCAAAAGAAAACTGCAGTTTGTCATTTGCTTTTTGCAGTTTGATGACCGAAAATACTGTGAGCATGATTTCCACATGCTCTTTGCTCCTTGTTGTAATCAGTGTGGTGAGTTATTCAGATGAAGCTTCACATTACACAAAATTTTTGTGAAATAGTTTTAGGGCCTCACATGTGTTTTATGTGTTCAGTTTTTCAATGTTTGGTCTAGGCCAGGGGTTCCCAAACTAGAGGTCATAACCCCATATGGTCTCACTTGATTTGGGGATGTATTTTACAAATTATTATTTAAAGTATCACTCTAACGAAAATGAAAATGAAACAATGTTTTCTAATAAAAATGTATTTTGTATTTTGAAATGTTACTGGGAGTTGCATTCAATCAAGACAAATATAAATGAAGAGTGTATTTTTCACTATCTTGACACACAGCACTTGTGTAGGCATTCAACAATAGAAACAGACAAATTTCCCCTTCCATCTGCTTCCGCTAAACAAACTAGCATTCTGTCTCAAATCACATACCTATGTACTAGTCTAGCTATTGAGCTCTAACACTAACTGGTTTTCCTATTACAGTTAGAATTTCAAAAACCTCTAGAATACAAAATTCTAAGAAACCAACTGAAAGGTCTGTTTTTGTACCAGTCTTCTAGTTTCTCTACATTACTAAATACTTTTGAATATAAGGTCAGAGTTTTCTATTTGAGATGCAGCGGAATGACACAGTGGAAAGTTTTGAGGAGGAACAGAGCTTGTCAACCTTATTAACGTCATCATGCATGTAATCGAGAAAAAAATTACTGTTCAACTTGGAAAAACGTGATGGACAGTGCTGTTTGGCTCTGACGTTCCAACTGCAGTGGATGTTGCTTTTTGTTCTTCCAGATGTACATAAGATAGGCTCGCACTTCTGCTGCTTCTGCACATGCCCACAAAGTCATGCATCAAGTATAACCCAGACATTGTTTTGCACCAGGTTGTATCACACCACCCCAGAGTGGATTATTTTCCTAGAGCAACTTGCCTGTCTTGTTTTATTACTTATGTATTGTCTGAATGTACATAATGTAGGATGGACAAGGCTTGAGGTAGCAGAAAATTCATAATGGCCATTTGGAGACATTTGCCCAAAAAGTTCGGGAACACCTGGTCTAGGCTGTATGGTTTTTAATCCAGTGTACAGTGTTTGTCTTTGTATGATGTGTGCAGGGGAGTTCATCATTGGTCGTGTTATTAAGGCCATGAACAATAGTTGGCACCCAGAGTGTTTTTGCTGTGATATCTGCCACACTGTGCTTGCTGATGTTGGTTTTGCAAAGAATGCAGGCAGGTAAATGCATCCTGGCAACAAATGACAGAATGGCCATCCACCAAGTGGGTGTACTCATTTCTTCTAATAAAAACTATTTGTGGTTGCACATTGAATTTGTAATCTATTAACATTTTACACATGTAATCCTATGGGAAGTGGCCACAAGGCAGGCAGAATTGAAAATATTTTGTTGCCAATATTACAGTGTTACAGTGTAACTGCAAATAATGAATTGGCTGTTTTGGGTAATTTTGCCGGTATGTGATATGACGATATATATCCCACTTCAACCTTATATAGACACCTGTGTCGTCCATGCCACATCCGTGAAAGAGCTTGTGGCCTTGGCAAGTATATTTGCCAGAAGTGTCACACCATCATCGATGAACAGCCGCTCATCTTCAAAAATGATCCTTACCACCCTGATCACTTTAACTGCAACAACTGTGGGTGAGTTTCAGCATTTTGCTTTTCTCTGGTAGATAAAATCCTCCTCACTTCTCATTTGAGTGAGAGCTTGCATTGGCCTGAGGGTTCTCCAGAGTAACAAGCTTACATTATAGCCCATATCTCCTGAACCAGTGACAATTCTCTACAGTAAAGCTAAAAACTGGATTGCATAATTGTGACCAAATCTGGAAATGTATGTACTTAAAGACACACTGAGGGCACACTGTGCTATCAACAAAAAGCTCAAGCTGTTGGTTCCCCCAGCGTTTCCTATGGCAATATGTGACTTTATTTATGTCACTTATTTTGTGACTTCATTCTACAGGGAGTCATTTCAAGTCATTTATTTATTTAGACCACATCAGCACAAAGCTAATCATTTTTCTACACTGTGTCCTATTGAAACAGTACACAGAGACTGACTGGAGAGACTGAACAAATGGCGGAGCTTTTACAGTAATTGCAAAGTAGAATATACTTGCTAAACTATTCGGACCCCTGGGTCTAGAATCACCAATTGCCGCTAGCTTTATTATTATTATTATTATTATTATTAGTAGTAGTAGTAGTAGTGGTGGTATTTACATAGAAAGCAATGTTACTACATGTGGTGCAAATAAATTTTTAACTAATTTTCTTTTATGCAGTTTTGAGCAGCTACGTGTAAATTTATATAAATAACTCCTATTGGTCCAGTTTGGCAGAATAAAGAAAGTGAGCCCTGCTGAACATTTTAAACAATTTTACTTTACTCACTCTAAGAATAAAATCCGAGGATGGTTTAAGGGAATGATTTGTGTGTCTTGTGTTTTCAGTAAGGAACTCACTGCTGATGCCAGGGAGCTAAGGAATGAGCTGTATTGCTTGCCTTGCCATGACAAGATGGGCGTGCCAATCTGTGGGGCATGCAGAAGGCCGATAGAGGGCAGAGTGGTGAATGCAGTGGGCAAGCAATGGCATGTTGAGGTAATCACACAGTATTGTCATTCACAATATACTATTATTCAGAAAACACATGTCCTGAACAAGGAGAAGATGTGTTTGTTTGGATAACTCAGATTAGGATAATCATTATTGTGTGCATTTTTTTTTTTTGGTTTATGGGTTTATTAGTAGTCAACAAAAAGATTTCTATTTTGAAATTAAATTTTGAAATGCAAATTTTGAAATTCAGTACTACACTACATTGAGCTAAATAAAAAAAATCTAATATGCATATAAGAAACATGAATATAATTCTTTACTGAAATGTAGCTGTCAGTGTAAAATGGAATATTCTGTCCCTCTCTCTTTGTGTGTGTGTGTGTGTGTGTGTGTGTGTGTGTGTTTTGTAGCATTTTGTGTGTGCCAAGTGTGAGAAACCTTTTCTAGGCCATCAGCATTATGAACGCAAAGGCCTGGCTTATTGCGAGACCCACTACAATCTGGTACCAAAAGCACTTGCCTCCATATGACAGATTTATGTTAAAATGAAAGAATTAAAATAAATTTAAATAAAAACATTGTTTTATTTAGCTCTTTGGAGATGTCTGTCACCACTGCAATCGTGTCATCGAGGGAGAAGGTAAAACATAATAAAACATTATCATTGTGTTGCTTGTCAGTACTGCTATTATAAATCTGAGTCATCTATTTGTATATTATGAATATTTTTAAAGGAACATTAAAAAATTAATTGATTTAAAATTGCAACAATTATCTTTATAGTGTCTCTAGTATTGATGGTTCAACCTGAGGCCTTGTCATATCTCCTCCTTAACTGTAGTAAACACAGTGCTTAATGAGTAATTTGATTACAGTGCAGATAACACTTTCCCAAATACATAAAATGTTTAGAAGGTTTGAAACCCTGATGATTGAACTTTTTTTTTAAATATATAATGAAGAAGTTATATTGGATATCAAAAGTTATTCCAGACAGGTTTAGAGTAACCTATCAAAATACATTCTCCAGGTACAATACTCAAAATAAGACTGGATGGATCCCATATAGAAAATTTTATTGTTACATCAAATAAATTCTGCACTGTTCACAAACCTGCAGATACACAGGGTCTTTTTAACTCTTCTGTTTTTCCTTAAGTCATTTCAGCACTGAATAAAGCCTGGTGCATCAACTGCTTTGCCTGTTCCACCTGCAGTTCTAAGCTGACCCTCAAGTAAGTTTCTATTTTATTCATACATAAAAAACAGAGCTTTAATTTTGTTACCATCTCACACATTTACACCATATTTTGGAGAAGCCCATGCCTAAACATTGCATGTATCTCTCATGGCAAATTATTGTTAGGTAATAATAATAATAATAATAATAATAAATTAGAACGTATTAAATTGTGGATGAGATACCTCAGCTAGAATGTGATGACTAAAGGGGTTCTGACATAAAGCTTTAGAAATGTTATGTCTTACTTCTTCAGTGCTTCTGACTTTACCCTTGCTTTGTTGTGGCCTTTATAATCAAACAGGGACAAGTTTGTGGAGCTTGATCTGAAGCCTGTATGCAAACAGTGCTATGAAAGAATGCCAACGCAGCTGAAGTACCGTCTAGCTAAGCGTGAACATGACTCCAAGGACAGAAGAAAGAAGATTGGTATCTGTCTGTAAAGTTCTCCTTTTAACTGGTTAGTTTCCTTTTCTCTCACAACATCATACTATATACTCATATTAAGATTTATGATGAAAAAAAGTTTTAGATTTTTAAACTAAACTAAGTTTTAGTTTTTTTTAAAAAAAGATTTAAAAAGTGATTGATTTTCCATTAGCATGCCAACAAAAATCTTTTCTTTTTTTAGGCATAGTGCAATCCTCATATGGAAATGTACCACGTGTGGATATTTTTGCTATCTCAAGACCTTCAGATTTTCCCCCAGTCTATTGTGTGGACATATACTTGTTGAAATATATATGAAATGTTCAGTTGCATGAATGAGTGTAAGTGTTTTTTAGTGGTTTGCTATAACCTGTGACATGTACGTTTCTTTACCTCATGCACCATAATGATACATATCAATGCATTTTTTAGGTTATTAATAGGGGTTTATGGGTTCCCAACCAAGGATGCCCATTACCGTGAATATATGCATACAGATGATATAAAAAGTGTACACAGCCCCGTGTAAAATTGCAGGTTTATGTGATGTAACAAAATGAAACCAAGAAAAATCATGCCAGATCTTTTTCCACATTTAATGGGATATAACAACTAACAACATTCAAGTGAACAACCTATAGAAAATATTTAGGGAAAAAGAGAGAAAGAACAAGCTGACTGTAACCTGGTTGCACAAGTTTACAAGGGATGTGTAGACTTTTTATATCCACTGTGACAGAGGTTCCTAAAGTGGGGTCCCCCCAGGGTCCAATGAAGCATAGCTGGTGGCTGCAATTTTTAAATTTAGTTGAAGTGGTCGAAATCACAAACCACCATTTCAAAGTTATATTTATCATTGAGATCTTATAGTTATTAATCTATTTGACTGGTTATTTTAATTAAATGGGCTTTATCCAAACCTCAGTTGCTCAAAAGTATGTAGGCCTACATATACTGTGGACTTGGACCTAATGTGTTGTGTCAGTGAAAATGTCAGGAATAAATAGCCAGGATATTATTTTACACATTTAAATAATGATTAAATAATGGCTAACATTTGAGTAGTTGGACTATGTTCATAAAATGCTGTGTACTGTGGGGCCTCTGTAGAATTTATTTTATAAAGACGTCACTGAGTACAAAAAGTTTAAAAGCTTCTGCCTTATGACACTATTGACCACATGCTGAGTGGAACTACATTTAAAAATTAAAAACACATTGTGATGGAACCATCTTGTTTTAACTCTTCTCTTGCCCTGTCTCCTAACCTCTATTATATCATCAACCATTTAGAATATTTACTGGTTTCACCTCCTACAGCATCAGGTGCACTTTGTTTGCACAGCTGAAGAATGACTTTTGCCAGAAACATCCTTATCTCTGGAAACGTTGTGTACTACACTTCAGTTTTTACCACCTCTACACTGCAGTTACCCTCTGGATTCTTTTTCAGACTGTAAACTTAGGCTCATGACCAGCATCATGTAATTAACATCTTCAGTAACTGCTTCATCCTGGTCAGGGTTGCAGTGGATCTGGCACCTATCCTGGGAACATACATGCGGGGTATGACGCCAGTCTATCACAGTGCACCATGCACACATTCACACCTAAGGGCAATTTAGCATAGCCAATCCACATATCACCATGTTTTTGGGAGGAAACCCACATGGACATAGGGAGAACATATGAATCTTCACACAGACTACAACCCGAGCTCAGGATCAAACATGGAGCAGCACTACCCATTGCGCCACAATGCCACGCGCTGTGCAGGAATGTGCAATTTTCCAACTGACTGGACTGTTCAATCTCCAGTTCTTCTTGATGAAAGAAATGGCTCATCTCAGTAATGTTGAAAAATTACTTAGTGCTGATAGTAAACTACATTTCAAATGCAGTTTAAATTCAGGTTGTGAAAAATACTAAAAAGAAGCTAGGTTGATGTGCTCAAAAATGACAACAATTCAAAAAATAGTTCCACATTTTTTTTTAACTGCAAGAAGGTTTCACCCCTCCTAAAGATTTGTAATGAACCTCTATGGAGCTATCTGCAAGACTCTTCACATTTTCTACTGAACACTTGCACACTTCAAAGATCAGTCACTGCAGAACAACCTTTTACTCTTTCAATGGACATCAAAAGTCTATGCATATTCTTACTGGAGAGGGACTAACAGAACTCAACTCTAAACTGCTTCAGCTTTAATTCTAAGTTTTACTCTCAGATAAGAGGCGTTGATATGTGCGCTACAAGGAGACCTTCATATGCAAACCTCTATGTTTGGGAAATATACTAGACAAGTTAACTGGACACACTGAAATTCATTTAAACACAGGTGTTTTTGTTTCCTTTTGGCCCATCATCATACTTGTCCACAGAAATATTTTAAAACAAAATTATATCCCCCTGCTGAAGAGCATGCAGCCTACACTTTTTTTTTTTTTTTTTAGATTATTATCAATAAAGAATTATCAGTTTGATATGGATTTAAATAGTGCTATAGATTGCACTCACATTCTGGTCACCAGGCCTGAGGTTATTCATTACTGTTCAGGTTTAACACCTGTCCAGTAACATGTAGACAAGGTGTGAATATACAGTGACATTCAGAGGATGAATTTTGATCCTTCATAATGATTGTACAGGGATTTTGTCTAACCTAGGTGCATGTTTCAGTGAACTGAATTTTGTCTTTTTCTCTCTATTTAATGTAGTCTCTATTAGCCCATCTGATACACATATTACGAAGCATATATTATAGTCAAGAGCAGCTAATACACACTGATAAAAGTACTAAACTGTACCTTTCCTTGTCACTGGGGTGGTACCCTAAACGATACATCTTTTGTACCTTGTGTATCTTTTACATCATAATCTGGGTTTTGTAACAATAATATTTATTTAAAATACATTATAGAACATCAAGGACCACTCTTGAACTGTTTATTAGCTTTTGAGTAATAATTTGAAAGTAGACTATATGCACTTCTAACAGATACACAGTACAAGTACAAAATATATATCTTTTCTATTAAAAGGCACTAATTTTCATATGCGTGAGTGTTTTTGTAATGTTTAATGTCGTTGCTCTGTTAAAACAGTCTGTTAGTTAATGCTGCGTGTTTGCTTTATGTCGTGTTCTCTATCAGCATGTTAGTCCGTGTTTATTTGTGCTGCTTGTTAAGGAAGCCACGCCCCCGTCGCGTCTCTGCAGTCCTGAGGCTAACTGCCAGCAACACTGTGACGCAACGCTGTGACGCAACGCTATGACGCATACAGGATGATTCATCAAAAAACAACAACAACAACAAAAAACGTTTTTGCCATTTCCCCAGAAATTATAAACTGCAAAACTAAAAATGAAACATACTTAAAATAAAACATACTACATAAAATATACTGTCTTGTGTGTGTGTGTGTGTGTGTGTACTGAGCAGAAAGAGAGCTCCAAAACATAATTTCTGTCCCCATGTGGACATTATATGACAGTTCATGTCCTTCTGGGAAACTTTGGCCTCTGGTCACGATACTTTTAACATTTCTTTCCATTAATTAGTTTTTCACATTCCATTTATTTCGAAATTAATCTGCACCACTAAATATATGGACGTAATTCTTTTATGAGTTCATGTGCGCAGTGAAGGCAGAGGCGCAGATGAACTTGAACACACCTTAACTGTTGTTGCAGGATTTTCGATTCAGCCAATCAGAGCGTTTCACGCGACTCCACATCTCGCGATAAGTGCCCTCTGTGAGGCGCCTTGCGTTATCTATCAGCGGGAAGTAAATGTAGAAGTTAATGTTAATTCTTGGAATAAGTGCTGCGTTGAGATTATCACGATCTTATAATACGGTGGCGCTTCTTTCTCAGCCATGAGGCGAAGTAAGGCGGACGTTGAACGCTACATTTCTTCAGTAGAGAGCCTCTCTCCTTCTCAAAAAGAGGTACGCCATACCGGGCTGAAAAAGCGCGAGCTAGCCGAGTTAGCTAGCAGGCTAGCTGTTTAGCTGGGAGTAGGCCGCTGTGTGAATGTGACCAGCAGCTACACACACACACACACACACACACAGGGTAGCGGGTTAGCCGACATCTGTATGAGACTGGAGTAACAGTATTAGAGTGAGTGAGCTAGCGGTCTGCCTTGCTGACACTTAGTTATGAAAAACGCGGCAACTGTGTGTGTGTGTGTGTGTGTGTGTGGTGCACGTGTTTAAAGACTGAGTGTGTGAAACCCATCCGCTTTTCTTCACCTCGCTCTGATTGTGGGATAAAACACGCTTCACCACTTGAGGAATTATTAAGTGGCTAAATGAAGAAGGGGAGGGGGGGGATAAACATCAGACTTTGTGCTCGGCTCATTTTCTCTAAAAAACTTTTCCTGCTTTACTTCATATTTACAATACACAGGTTATGTTCTGGTCATTTTGAAAAAGAAAAAGTGGTGCAATATCAACTGAACTGCTTTACAGGCAAATATTTATTAACTTCTTATATTAAATTCTTATAATAAAGGTCAAAACAGTGTGTTTGTATTAAAATGAAGTGTATGTAGTACACATGGGATTTTAGCGTGACTAGCTACAAGGTGAAGACATGTCCAGCGCTGACAGCTGAGAGAGCTCAGTGTAAGTGAGTGTATACACATTAAAATAAGTGTGGTTTTCACGACAAAGAAAAAAAAATTCAGCCATCAGGGTGACTCGAACCAGCTGGGGACTGCTCATTTCCATAACACTTTACATAGTTTTGTTTAGTTTTGTTGAGGTATGTGTGGAGCTGCAGATGTTCAGAGTTGTACAGTCCTTGGAGTTACTTTTCACTACATTTAATAAGGAATTTATGTTTGTTTCCAATTTTTTTCACTCTCTTTGCAGAAACCGGTGAAAGGATTTTTATTTGCAAAATTATATTTTGAGGCCAAGGAGTATGAACTTGCCAAAAGGTAACATATGAATGTTTAAGGAATTGTAGATAATTTAATATTTTTTGTGAGAAAAGGGTTTGATGACTCTCTTTTTTTTTTAAATCTGTTTTATGTCTCTTTGTTGTATATCTTGCCTGTAGACATGTATCAGCATATTTAACAGTTCAGGTCAGGGATCCCAAAGCACATCGATTCCTTGGTCAACTTTATGAACTCGAAGGTGAAATTGAAAAAGCTGTTGGATGTTACAAGGTATGTGAATTGTGTATGTCGCATTACATTATCTAAGCTATCATTCTATTCAGTATCGTATTTAGTATGCATTTAACTGTGTAGCTTGGTGCTGCATGTCTCTATGTTCCATGTGAGGCTAGGGTGGTATCAAGAAATTATGTAGTTTGTCCCAGTTAATGGATCCTTTTTCTGAATCCTGTCCTGTCTTTAGCGCTCGGTGGATCTGAACCCAGCCCAGCGTGACCTGGTTCTGAAAGTAGCTGAGCTGCTGTGCAGTAAGCCGGAGCTGGACAGCAGGGCAGAATTCTGGGTGGAGAAGGCTGCCAAGCTTTTGCCGGGTCACCCTGCAGTCTTCGACCTAAGGGTTTGTACATGAAAACTTTTGTTTAATTGGCTAGTGTCATAATTCATGTGTTAAGAATGGGAGGAAGTGTGATGAATAATGCTTCAAATTTCGTCTGCTTAAGGAATTGAGCAGTTTTATAAGACCGCATGTTGCTAGTTACTAAGTGTTTTTGGAGTGTATTTACGATACGTTCGCCCCTGTAAGTGGTAATTCGCAGATTGGAATAACTCATTTAAAGGTAAGAAATGCTGCTATGTTTACTGCTGATGCTTTGATCAGCCATGTTGTCAGTCTGTAAATGCAGAAGGAACTTGTAGTTGAGAAGACTACCCCAAGTCAACGAGGAGCAATTTCAAGTTGATTCGGCAGCGTGTTCACTTTGGCTTTTCCTGATTTGAGTTTGGGAATTAAGAGTTGAGACCTTGAGGTATACAGTGTTGGAACTGCTCCAAACCCTGTTTATGAAGCAATCCCTAGTGGTAGAAAAGTGTAATTGCTGGTGAAATGGTTGAGGCTTGATCATGCTTATTGTCGATTACATCAGCATAATTCACAGAACAATTACTGATTTCAGTGCTCACAAGCTGCAGACAGGCAATGAAATGAAATGAGGCTGTGAGCCTTGAGTGTTGTTTGGAGCATGTGCTATAATACTTCCTTCTGATAAGCTTGACTTTTTGAGCTATTAAGAAGCAGTGTTGTGGCAGTTAAGTTCCCACTCTCAAACTACGTGCTCTTTATGCTACTACCTCTGCTGCTGCAACCTAGTGCGTAAGAAGAGGTAGAGTTCATGAGGAATATTAAACAAAAATATTGCGATATACCTCAGAGAAACAAAATTATTCAAGACAACATTCTGTCTTGTGCTTACGATTGATGTTTAATGTTTTTTCTTTGTGTCTAGGAGAAACTGCTGAGTGCGCAGGGGCAGCAAGGCTGGAATCAGCTTTATGACCTGCTGCAGTCTGAGCTCCAGCTGCGCCCTTCTGATGCCCACGTCAACCGCAGACTTGTGCAGCTCTACTGCTTGGATGGACGGTTGGAAGAAGCAGCTAAGCACTGCCTGGCTGTGGAAAGCACTGGTGTCTTAAGACACAGCCTAGACTGGTACACTGCTGTTGTCCACACACTTCAGGTTGGTGACGTTACTTTCTACTCTGTTGCATTTGAGCTTTCTTAGAAGCCAAGTGATCATTTTACGATGCATTTAACTTAAATTTAAATCTGGTGTTTAGTGGCATCATAGAATGTTTAAGGTGTTTTACATGTCTGAAAGCAGTCTAAGTCCACGTCAGTGAGAAATGTATTTTAAATATAAATGCTCTACAGGAATACGTGGCTCAACCAAGTGTATCTTCTAATGAGAAGGCATGTCGCAAGTTCCAAAAGGAGCTCTTGCTGGCTCACTGTAATCTGCTGAGGCTCACACTTGCTGAAAAAGATTGCAGGGAAAGCGTGAATGCACTTCAGACGTAAGTTATTTTTATTTTGGTGTTCCAAAAAAACTGCTGCTGTTCTTAATTCTTACTGTTTTTTTTTTTTTCCCTGTTGGTTATTGGTTCTGTATAACGTTATAATCACAGTGAGTATACAACCACAAAAGGTACAAATATATACACACCCTTTTAAAAAGTGTAATAAATTATCTTTTGTGATTCTAGTTTTGACCGTGCTATGCAGTGTTTAAAGAACACTGCCTCTAAAGCTATGGATGAGCTCCTGGAGGTGTTCACAGAAATGAGAGCTCATCTGTATCTTCATGCTGGGACCCTGCTGCTGAAGATGGCCATGGAAAAAGAACAGCAGTGGAGAGCAGTTGTTGATTTAGCAGCCCTCTGTTACCTTCTGGCTTATCAGGTAAAACAGGAAGACAAAACAGTATAAAACAGAAAGGGAAATCATTTCATGAAGATTTTGTAGGCCATTGTATTAAGGAAGTGTAGACAGGAATGCGCTAGGGGTGTAACGATCCACAAAATTCAATTTAGATATGGTACAATACTGTGGTGTCTTGATACAATATATTTTAGGTTAACATTTTCGACTAATTAAAACATTCAGTGTGTGTATGAGTGTGTGCTAGTTTTAGAGGCACAGAAGAGTGATTTTGCACACGTTTGTGGAATTAGTGCTGGTGTACTGTACACACTCTGGAAGATTTGGCACACTACAGGGTGTCCCAGAAATCTCCATACATAGGGGCCTCTGTATGCCAGCACCATGTCGGTTGTGCCTTTGTCAGTGGATGTTTGTGGACATCCACTTCTTGGTTGGTCCGCAACACATCCAGTCTTTTTGAATTTGTTAATAAGTTTGGCAACAGTGTCGTGTATGATGTGCTCGCAATGTTTCTTGTTAAAGTCCATTGCAAGCTTACGACAGCTACCTGGTCCAGCCGTGAGAAGGATTTTAATATGTTCTTTTTTTGTCAAAGGCATTCTAAAGGCTATCTAAAAATTTTTGAAGACCTTTCGATAAAAACTGTTAATTTCCCCTATGTATGGACACTTTTGGGACACTCTGTATTATTTTGGTCCACAACTCACTGGCAGTCAGCATTATAACATACTGGAAAACCAAAGTAGCTAAAAGGTAATGCTAATGCTGTATTGAACATTGTGATGCACATACTTTTATTAATTAGTATGTGCATCACAGTGTTCAATTCTGAATTAGCCTTACTTTTTAGCCAGAAGCTTAGACTAAATATCAGTTAGTCACACTTAATTTAGTTAAAATGCCCTGAAAGTGTGCTTTTAACCTTCAGTGGCTTAAAAATGTCTACAAAAATTGGCATGAAGGAATTTGGCATTGGAGATCTGTCTGCAAGTCTGCATTGAAAAGCCATGTGGAAGGAAGCAAACATTGTGAACTGAAAAGAAGCAAAGAAGGCAGCAATTCCTATTAATTTTTCAAACAATTTGTGGGAAAGTCACAGCTCGTAGAGACCAGAGAGCTGTTCGACTCCAACAGCCAGTGGATTGGCCACCAGTAACAGCGCTATGGTCGGCGGGAGCTCATGTTTGCTTTTGCTCACGGACGCTGCTAGCATTTCAGCGCCGTCATATGAGACAACGGTTGTCTGAAATCTGGAATTCTCTGGGCATTAAATATGATTGTGATGATTCTTCTATGTAAATCGTGGGAGGACATGGGCAAGCTTTTTCAGAAAATGTTTCAAGAGAGTGAAACCACAAATTATGGCGAACACGTTTGGAATTGCTGCGAGAGATTTTAGGTTCCAATTCATGGGACACACAGAATTTGCAGTCTTTGCAAGCAGTCAATAATTTAAAATCGTGGTATGTTAGAGTTTAACACTTTATGCATTTTGCATTGGAGCTCCAAATTGTAACATTGTGCTATGAGGTACCCCTAAAAATATGCCCAGAGGTCTTCTTTTTTTACCCCCAGTTAAAATGGCAGATGAGCCTACTTTCCCACTTGAGACCTACTTGCTTTCTGTCAGGGTAAATGAAGAATGCTTGGAGTTCATTAGTATGAAATAGTCTATAAATGTTTATTTGACTTAGCTAATATTAGACAAACGTACCCTCACTGAACACTGTACTAATACTGAGTAGGGCCTCCCTATGCTCTCAAAACAGCCTCAGTTCTTTGTAGCATGGATTCCATAAGATGTTGGAAACATTCCTTTGAGATTCTGGTCCATGTTGACATGATTGCATCATGCAATTCCTCAGATTTTTCAGGTGCATTTTCACTCAGCAGAAATCGAGATTCATCAGACCAGGCTATGTTTTTCCAGTCTTCAACTGTCCAGTTTTGGTCAGCCTGTGCCCACTGCAGCCTCAGCTTTGTGTTTTTGGTTGACAGGAGTGGAACCTGACATGGTCTTCTGTTGTAGCCCATCTGCCTCAAGATTCGACATGCGCAGTCTGAGATGCTTTTCTGCTCACCACAATTGTATAGTGTGGTTATCTGAGTTATTGTAGCCTTTCAGGCAGCTCGAACCATTCTGTTATCCTCTCTCACCAACAAGGTGTTTCCTCATTCATGCAATTAGCTCATCACCTAATTGTGAATTGTGAACAAAGTCAGCCAGTTGTTGGGGGGTTTCTTTATTGGACCATGCTGAGTAAACTCTAGAGGCTGTTGTGCGTGAAAATCTCTGGAGATCAGCAGTTATAGAAATACTGCAACCAGCCCATCTGGCACCAACAATCATGCCAGGGTCAGAATAAGAGATCACATTTTTCC
This sequence comes from Pangasianodon hypophthalmus, assembly GCF_027358585.1. NCBI lineage: Eukaryota > Metazoa > Chordata > Actinopteri > Siluriformes > Pangasiidae > Pangasianodon > Pangasianodon hypophthalmus. The sequence continues at coordinate 2,569,310 of NC_069714.1, read as the reverse complement.
CCAGTCTGATGTTGATGTGAACATTACCTGAAGTTGCTGGCCCGTATCTGCATGACTCTATGCACTGCACTGCTGCTACACAATTGGCTGATTAGATAGTTGCATGAATGAGTAGGTGTACAGGTTCCTAATAAAGTGCTCAATGAGTATATATTGTTAACATCAATTAACTATGTTCATTAAGGCTTGTTATAATGAATTGTTATAAAATGGGTCCCTGGAGGACTAGTGGACAGGCCACAGCGCTCTCACCACTGTGGCCCGGGTTTGATTCCCCAGCCACTGGGGTTTCCTGCAACAATGCGCTCTCAGTGCCGGTCCCAAACCCGGATAAAAATTGGGGAGGGTTACGTCAGAAAGGGCGAAAACTGTAAAAACAATCAAATACCTCCTGCAACACAGACATGTTCAGACAAAGCAGTCAAAGCCCTTCGTGGTAGAAACTGGAAGAGTTTACAAGCAAACTTTATTATTAATTGCTGCATATCACACATTTTTCCTAGAAACCTAATAATGTGTATTCCCCCAGTGGGACTGTTTTTTTGTTTCTTGTTTTTGTTGTTTTGTTTTAAACAGTGCAACAGTGTCGGTCTGTCATATATTGTATTCAGTAGATGCTTAAGCTTAGTGTTGTAGTTGTTGAATGTTCTGCCTCCCCACTTTAGGTTCCAAGACCAAAGACAAAGTCTGAGAAAGGTGAACGTTCATCACCAAAACCTCTAGAGTCATTAGCCTGTTATCGTCAGAGCCAAGCAGGCCACATGCTGCTGAATCTAAACCAGGAGATGGAGCACTTTGTGAAGGAGGTGGTGGAGGTGTTTGGGAACAGAAGTGGGCAGGACACATTGTTTGAGACGCTTTTCAGTACACAAGCCCCTGTGGATCTCTCGTTCATTGGAAATGACAACATCTCCAACATCAGCACGCAGTCACCGGACATACAAGAGCTGGCTAAGTGGGACAGTGGTATGCTAACAACAGTCAAACACAGAAGTTCATAAATTGTATGTGGAACTGAAATCAAAAACACCGGTTATATGTAGGTCTCTGTCAAACTCAAGATTCATTACTAAATAGCGTATGATGCAGATTAAATTAGAAAGCTATATTGTCATTCTAGCCATATACAAGCATACAGTAGAATGAAATCACATTCTTCAAGACCTCTGCATAATGGACTACAAAGCACACAGCAATAATTTTTACAGTGAGGACAATACAATAGATGCAACACATTAAATACAGAACAGCACAAATGTTATAACTAACAGTATGAACATATCGTATGTACAGTAGCATAATAAGTGGGTGTGTGATGAGTAAAGCTTTACCATCACTAGCAACATTGAAATCCCTGACTGTTAGGAATAAAGTGACTATTGTTCTGTACCTGTATGACGAGTAATACTGGTCAGTAGTGGCTGGTGGTTTTTAAAATGGGGGAAGCATATGGATGCTTTGCATAATCCAAGACTAATAATAAACACAGCCATTCGAATTTTACTGTACCAAGACAGCTAAAAGGACCTTTCTTTACTCTTCAAGCCCGGATAAAATTGGGGAAGGTTGCGTCAGGAAGGGCATCCATTGTAAAAACGTTCATTACCGTTTCAGCGATTGGCAGTTGGTTACGAAGTAACTGCACTGTCCACTAAACAAGATAAGGTAGTTTTATATATGCAAAATTCACCACCCACACTCCTATTCACCCCCAGAGACACACGGCTTCCAGGCAGGGCCAAAAATGGCATAATAAAAGCCTGTTGACCAATGAGCATTAATATTTAGTCCCGTTAAAACACAGTTTACTTGAATCTACCATAGGAGCCCACAGAAGCATTCTGGGGCTTCAAAGGAGATTTTCCCACAGGCTGCACTGCTCACAGAAAACAGTTTGAGCTTAATGAATGAATAGAGTAATATTGCAGTGAGATATTTGATTGGAATTCCACCAAGACTGATAAATAATATAGACACTTTGGTAATCATTTCATTGCCACTTTTTAATGAAATTTTAGTGGAAATTGGGATTCCTGTAGCAACATATTGGTGGACAGTGCATAGTGACGTTCCTGATATGGATCTACGAATCTGTTATAGCAGTGAAAAAGAACACGATATGGAAATGGGGTGTCTAGTGATTAAAGTTGACAGTGCGTGATGGTGGGGGTTATTTCATTAAATCTGTCACACTGACAGATTTTTATTGTGCAGTTATTACATCTGCACTTGCCATTACAAGCTGGTGTGTCAACACCAGACAAATGTTAAAAGCAATGTTCAGCGTGATGTTTTCCATATTTGTGTTCTTAGGTTCCATCTTGCACTGTGGGGATTTACAACACCTGACATGGCTGGGATTGCAATGGTCAATGATGGGCCAGAGACCTGCAGTGAAAGACTGGCTTAAGCAGCTCTTTCCTCGTCTCACTCTGGAGACATTCAAACTGGACACCAACACTCCAGAGTCAATCTGTCTGCTTGACCTTGAGGTGAAGATTTTTTTTTTATATATATTTTATTTTATTTCTGGTTTTTAAGTATGCCTTTGAATAAGTGCAGGCATTTAATAGCAGTGGAAACTTTGCTAACTGGTTTCAGACCATTCTATTAGAAAGCATGGTTTATTCCAGTGATGGACATATAGACGTGACTTTTTGCATAGTGATATACAGCTTTATACCACAGTACGGTTGAACACTCGAATCTGATTGGTCAGAAGGTATGCATTATTTTCATATAACAGCAAAGATAGTTATGGCTGTAACATGTACATTAATATTAATGCGCTCGTTCTAATTCTAATACGTTATTGTCTCTATAGTAACAGTTCATACACAGGGACTTGTACAACCGACACACCAAATAATCTAATACTAATAATAAATGGATTTAAAAATGGGTTGTTAGCATTGTGTCTGGGGCATTAATGAACATCATTAATGTCACTCATTAGTAAATTAAACATTGTAGTTCTTATCGTTGATGTGGTGAAGTTTTTTGTTCAAAAATGTTTAACATTTATGGAAGGAGTCTTGGTAGCAAGTGCTCTAAGTCTCGATTACACATTTGTCATTAATGTCATTCATTAGTAAATTAAACATTGTAGTCATTAACAAATTGATCCCCCACTTCAGGGGTTAGTAGCACTTAGTAGGCTCCAAACCCCCCTCCCCGGCGTGCATTATTTTTGTATAACAGCACGGCCTGTCGAGTGTTATTTCTTATGTATATACTGAGTTGTTGAACTATGTCAATCGGAAAGGATTTACCTCTTTACTCTTAATTGTTTCAGGTGTTTCTATGTGGTGTGGTATTCACAAGTCACACTCAGCTGCAAGAAACGGCAAAGATTTCTGCTACTTCGCAGCTGCATGAGCCAAGATGTTTACCTTTGCAACTTATGAAACGCTTGTACTCAGAGAGACAGAGAGAGTGGTGGGATGCAGTCTATAGCCTCATTCATAAAAAAGCAGTGTGAGTCAACAAAAGACAGTTACAGTGGATATAAAAAATCTGCACACCCCTGTTAAAATGGCAGGGCTTTTTATGTAAAAGATTAAACCAAGATAAATGATGTCAGCTCTTTTCCAACCTTTAATGTGATACAGTAACCAACAAAATTCAGGTGAAATTCCTTGAGAGGGGGAAATGAAGGGGACATTTAAATCGTCCAACTTGATAGCCATCATCATAGTTGGAATCTGTCTGGGGTTCCCAGTACTCTCGTCAGTCGTCCCAAGGCGATTGGGCTCTGACTGGGCCATTCCAAAATGTTGATCGTCTTCTGAACCACTCCTTAGTTGACTTGACTCCATTCCTTAGGATCTGTGCTTTGGGTTAGTATTGTGCTGGAAGGTAAATTTTTTCTTCTTTGGTGATAAGCTGTCTTGTTTTCATGCTGGGCTTGGATTTTGTTTTTTCCCCTTCCAGTCTAGCCACCCTACCCCATAGCCCAGACATGTGAAGAATAAAAGAGATTGTTGTCACATTCAGGAAATGACCAGTACTTGCCAGATATTCCTGCCATAGGTCTGTTGGCAGCCTAAGTTTTCTTCTTGTCCATTTGTCAATTTTGGAGGGACATCCTGTTCTTTTTAACTTCACTATGGTGCTTTGTTTTCTCCACTTGTTGTTGATGGCCTGTACAGTATTCCCTGGTACATCTCAGGTTTTGGAAATTATTTTATTGCTCTCTCCTGATCAATACCTTTTAACAATGAGATCCTTTGCATACCTTGTAAGCGCTTTGCAGACCATGACTTCAGCAGTCAGATGAAACCAAGAAAATCCTACAGAATCAGCTAATCTTTATGTGGGTTTAATCAGAATAATTTTATTGATGACAGACATATGATAATTACTTTTAAACATGAGTTAAACATGAGGTTAATTCTGAGCAAGGGGTGTGTAGAATTGTTATATCCAGTGTATTATGAAAATCCTACAAAATATTTTGAACATCAGAAAAAAGGCATGATTTAGATCCTGTTAACTCACAAAATACTACTGGTGATGTGATGCTCTGTAGAAATATTGTTTAGTTCTTGTTTTTAAATTTTGTCTCCATCTGTAGACCCAATACATCTGCTAAACTGCGAATGATTGTCCAACATGGACTGAACACACTGCGAGCAAGAGAGAAACATGGTCTTCAGCCTGTGCTGCTTATCCACTGGGCCAAACATCTCAGTATAATGGTGACTATTTAACTTTTTTTCTTGTTTTAAATATACAGTTTTAGATATCTTAGGTTTATATATCTACCTAATTGTGAGATTGTGATCAAAATCTGCTTGGGTCAAATTTTGAGATTTTATGATGTTCTTATGGACAGTGCCTGAAGTGCACTCTCTTTAATCAGCTACGTAGTATTGTTTAAGGGTTGGTAATTTTGTCCAAGGTGTCTATTACTGGTTCTGTAAACCAAATATGTTTACAAAATTATGTGTTTAACGCATTCACCACATACATACTGGCCACTTCAAAATCTTGTTGACAAGACCAGATAGATGTACCATGTATGTATGCAAGAGGAAAGAAAATAGTATGACGATTTTTCTTTCAAAGTTAAATCATTTAGCAAAATGTTTTTCAAAATGTCAATGCTGCCCACCTCCCTGTCAAAGATATAGTATGAATGTCTTCAATCTATTGTGGTTTTTTTTATTAATTAATTTTTAATTTTTTTTTATTTTATTAAAACCACTGTTAGTAATTATGTAACATGACTAAACTCTCTGCAGGGTGATGGTGTTAACTCCTACTATGACCAGAAAGAATATGTTGGCCGTAGTGTGCACTACTGGAATGTTGTGCTCCCCTTGCTTGAGAAAATTGAGAAGAGACGTAGCATTCCTGAACCTCTCGATCCATTATTCATGCATTTTGTTAGTAAGGACATACAGGTAAACTGATCATACGTTCTTTTGCTTGCATTTCTGATTTGACTTTAACTTGAAATGGTTAATCAAGAAAATGTTTTTCCCTCCTCTTTTTGTTAGGTTTCTGAAATTAAAGGCTATGAAGAGGAGGCTATGATAGCATTCGCTACTCTTCTTGACATTGAGGGCAAAACTGATCAGGCTATCTTGAAGCTTGAGAAGCTCAACTGCATCTCTTCCCACTGGCATCTTGCTCGGGTAATCTAGTTAATTATTTGCTACCTCACATAAGCTATTTATGTGTATTTACATTTGGTAGTCTTTAACTAGGTAATTTATGGATAGCCATGCATTTGTAATTTTTTTTTTAAATGTTTGATCGATCACAGATCTATCAGAGACTCTCTGAGGAGGCAGGAAATGGAGTTGAGGAAACTCAAGACATGTGCATCAACTTTCTCCAGCAGTTCAGGAAGTACTTATCAAAGGTCTACCATGCCGGTGCAGATGACGTGGAGAAGGTCCAGGATCTAATTCCAGTCAACATTTGTTAGTCTAATTGTTAGTCAGGGATTATATAAAGTTAAGATTTGTGTCTCACATTTTATTACAGCTGCCTGTGTCAATGGAGGAAATTATGGACTTGCTCAATGATGTCAATCAGCAGCTTGGAGAGAGTGGAGAGGCTGTGGATGGAGTTCATGAAGGACATCCAATGACTTCAAGCCCACGATCACTCACAGAACCAGCTGTGGCTGCTTCTCATAAATTCTCCTCTCCAGCCAAAAGTGTACTCTCTCCCTCCAAGAGATCAGTGGTATTTTAGTATTTTTTGCGTTTTTATTTTTTCAAAGTGCATGCTTTGTTGTTTACATTATTAAGGTGTTCCTTTTTGTTACTGATAATAGTTTTCTCCCAAAACACCCCCTCACTGGGTGGAGGATCAGAAGTCACTTTTGCAGATGCTCTGTCAACAAGTCGAGGCCTTGAAGGTCAGTTTGCAACCAGTAACTTCAGTTCATTGAATAGTTCTAAAAATCAAATATTTAGATGTAGTGAGACGGCACCGTCATACATCACAGTTACACTGTAAATTCTGAGAAGTATTCTTTTGGTATACATTGCATAGCCTTTTGGCTAAAGGTAATAAAAATAAGGGAAAATAAAAATAGAGAATAATAATAATAGAAAATGATTTAATGATAAAATATCGACTTTAGTACAAGGAGATAATTAAAGTTTAAAAAAAACAAGGGCAGTAGGTCATGCATAGCCCATCTTTGAATGTTTGCTTTGCAGAATGAGGTTCATGATCTGAGGCACAATTCATCTGGATCAACAGAGTCCCCATTTCACAGAGTGTATGGAGGGAATTACGCAGCAGATGCATTTCAGGAACCCTTTTCAGCGACGCAGTCATTCCATGGAGTGCCACTTACTGGTCAGTCTGACTAGATGACTTAAGGCTGAGTGCAATGTCTTTATTTGACTTTTGACACTGTGTTAATTTCACATTTATTTGGTTTTCTCAGTTGCCACTACAGGTCCTTCAGTATACTACAACCAGTCCCCTGCATACAATTCACAGTACCTTCTTCGAACTGCTGCTAATGTAACACCATCCAAGGTAGGCAGACATGTGATCTTGAAACAAGGAATGCAACTGTCACCAGTGTTTCAACACTGTTTCAAAACCTGAATTTGCCAATTTTCCATCAATAATAATTTAGGCATTTTTCCGTGAAGTGAAAAAAAGGGCAGTCGTGTTTGTTTAGAACACATTAATAATGGGATCTCTTAAGGCATTTGTTGGGTCAGTTAATAAACTTTTATGTGAAAAGCATACTTTTGTAAAACATACATTGTTGTCAAAGATGGTAAGTTAAGATAACAAATTAAGCGATAATTAATTTAAGCTATAAATTATTCTTGAGGGTTTTTTGAGAGAAGGGTTTGTAGCTCAAAGTAAACACTCGGGTACCATCATTTCTACTTGATCACATGGATTCCACATAACATTTGGGAATCCATAAGTAACCAGAATTAGTTTTTGGAAATTTGGGTAGAACTAATGGCATTGGTAAGACTTTGTCTCTCATCTGTTTCACCCTACGGTCTTTCCTAGTAGAGTGTAAGGACTGTTTTCTCTTGTCTAACTCATTGTAGTTGAGCATTTTAACTTCTAAAGGAATTTAATAACTGTCCATAGATTTCCATCATAAGTAATAACTTTTATAGGTTACAAATGTGGTAGGTAGACCTTATGTTAAAGGAATGCTCCAGTTTTTTAACCTATCTTTCCCATAGGCACCTGTCTATGGAATGAATCGTCTCCCTCAGCCGCATATGTATGCCTACCAGCAACCAACACACACACCCCCTCTTCAAACAGCAGCATGCATGTACCCTCAAGATCAGGTTTTTGGTACCTCTATCAGGTTTGAGTCACCAGCTACAAGCTTGCTGTCCCCTTACAATGAAGAATACTGCAGTCATAATGTTTCTCAACCATCTACCAATCCAACGTTGCCAGAGCCTGGGTACTTCACTAAGCCACCTGTAATACCTGCCCAGTCCTTTAAGAGCAGTGAAGGCAAGTCAGTGGACTTAAAGATGAGCTTTGGCCAGCAAATTCCAGTTGAAACTTCTAAGGTTGGGTCTGGAATGGCCTCCCAAACGACTCCAACAGCAGCTGCTTTCAAGTTCAATTCAAATTTCAAATCTAATGATGGTGACTTTACTTTCTCATCTGCAGAGGTGAAAAATAACAGTGAAAGTCTTTTGGGGCTTCTGACTTCAGATATTCCTCCCAGAACCGAAGGCCACTCGGCCCTAAAGTCTCAGTCGCAAGACCCAACACACAGCCATAGTGGGGTCTTTACATTTGGGAGTAAAAATGCTTTAGGGTTTTCATTTGTTGATGGGGCACAGGGTAAAACAACTCTTTTTGGAAAATCTGACCAAGCATTTGGCTTTACAAATATGACCAAGCCAGTGACTGGGGAGGTAAGCGATGAGAAATGTGTTGAAAGTGATGACAGCACCCATGTTGAAGAGGATGAGGATGGTCCGCATTTTGAACCCATTGTTCCTCTGCCCAATAAGATTGATGTAAAAACTGGGGAGGAGGAGGAAGAAGAAATGTTCTGCAACAGAGCAAAATTGTTCCGTTTTGAGGCAGAAACAAAAGAATGGAAAGAAAGAGGCATTGGATCTATCAAAATCCTAAAGCACAAAACATCAGGTAAATATCGATTGTTGATGAGAAGAGAACAAGTTTTGAAAATATGTGCGAATCACTACATCACTGCAGACATGGTTCTGAAACCAAATGCTGGGTCTGATAAATCATGGGTATGGTATGCTATGGACTATGCTGATGAAATGCCGAAGACAGAACAGCTGGCTATTCGTTTTAAGACTGCAGATGAAGCAGCTTTATTCAAACAAAAATTTGAGGAAGCTCAGAGAGCTATTGTTAAACATCCAAAAATGCAAGGTCAACTGAAGGAAAATGACTCCAAGTCTTCTAGCTTTGAGGAATCTAGCAAAAATATTGATCTGAAGACCCTTTTTGCAAAGAAGGAAGGTGAATGGGATTGTAATGTCTGCGCTGTAAGAAATGACTCCTCATCTAAGGAATGTGTTGCTTGTAGCAGTCCGAATCCTTGTGGTGATTCAAAACCTGAAACTAAACCAGCTGAGGGATTTAAAAGCGCTCCTGCTCCCCCCTCAACAGGAGCCTTTACTTTTGGACTTGGTGGAAGTTCTAAGGATGCCAGTGATGCCAGCTTCAAGGCATTTGGATCCCAAATTCCCTTTTCCTTTAAATTTGGAACACAGCCATCTGTTACTCCATCCAGTCAGCGTGACGCAAAGTCTGGTGAATTGGAAGCGTCAGCAGATCATTCTATATCGGAGCAAAGTTCAAACACCTCTGTCCAAAAATTCAGTAGCTCTTCAAGTATTCCGCCAAGTTTTTCGTTTGGTTCTGGATTTGGCTCTCAGTTTGTTAAGCAGCCAGGACAGTGGGATTGTTCCACATGTGCAGTGAGGAATGAGGCTTCTGCAAGCATTTGTGTTGCATGTCAAACCTTAAATTCTTCATCCAAAACCACTGCTGCTTCAGAAACTAAAAAACAGTCTATGAGTTTGCAAATTCCAAGTCAGTTGAAGGAAAATGACTCAAAGCCTTCTACCTTTGTGGATTCTAATAAAAATATAGATCTGAAAACCCTTTTTGCTAAGAAGGAAGGTGAATGGGATTGTAATGTCTGCGCTGTAAGAAATGACTCCTCATCTAAAGAATGTGTTGCTTGTAGCAGCCCCAATCCTTGTGGTGATTCAAAACCTGAAACTAAACCAGCTGGGGGATTTAAAAGTGCTCATGCTCCTACTTCCTCAACAGGAACGTTTACTTTTGGACTTGGTGGAAGTTCCAAGGATGCCAGTGAGGATGCCAGCCTCAAGGCATTTGGATCCCAAATTCCCTTTTCCTTTAAATTTGGAACACAGCCATCTAGTCAGGGTGATGCAAAATTGCAGCAAAGTTCGAATTCCTCTATCCAAAAAGTCAGCAGCTCTTCAAGTATTCCATCAAGTTTTTCATTTGGGTCTGGATTTGGCTCTCAGTTTTGTAAGAAACCAGGACAGTGGGATTGTTCCACATGTGCAGTGAGGAATGAGGCTTCTGCAAGCACTTGTGTTGCATGTCAGACCAAAACCACTACTCCTCCAGAATCTACCAAACAGCCTGCAAGCTCTGTCTGCTCATTTGGATCTGGACTCGATAGGTTTGTCAAAAAAGCAGGTCAGTGGGATTGTGATACCTGCCTAGTCAGGAATGAGGCAGCTGCAGAAAGCTGTATTTCTTGTAATGCTCCATGTAGCAGCAGAAAAAATGAAGCACAATGGGATTGTGATACCTGTCTAGTTAGAAATGAAGGAACATCTAGTCATTGTGTGGCCTGCCAGAAACCTAAGCCAAATGCAGACAGCACTAAGGCTGTACCAGCACCCTCCTCCTTTAGCTTTAGTACTGATAGTGAAGCTAACCTTCCTGCAAGTGCACCAACAACTCAAGTTGAAACATCTTCAGGCAGTTCAAAATTCTCTTTTTCAGTGCCAGGGTTAACCAGTGGATTCAAATTTGGTCTTAAGGGGTCTGAATCAAAGCCAGCCAACAGTGGATCTGCCTCAGTATTTCTGAAAAATATTGCTGAACAACACAGAGAAGAAGAAAAAGAGGTCTCCTCCTCATCTGTCCAGTCAGTGAGTAATACTAGCAATGATGACTGTCTGCTGATTACAGGGAAGCAGAATGCATTCAGTTTTGCAGACTTGGCAAAGTCTTCACAAGGTAACTTTCAATTTGGCCAGAAAGATCCCAGTTTTAAAGGCTTTGCAGGGGCTGGTGAGCAACTTTTTACCTCCTTTCTGCAAAGCCAAAAAGCAGATACCTCTGTTGATCAAGAAGAGGAAGATATGTATAAAACTGAAGAAAATGATGATATTCAGTTTGAACCTGTTGTTAAGATGCCTGAGAAAGTTGACCTTGTTACGGGAGAAGAGGATGAGGAATGTCTGTACACAATACGTGTTAAGCTTTTCAGGTTTGATAACGAAACTCATCAGTGGAAAGAACGGGGAGTTGGAAACCTAAAACTTCTTAAAAATAATCAAAATGGGAGGCTTAGAGTTCTAATGAGACGAGAGCAAGTGCTGAAGGTGTGTGCTAATCACTGGATCACTACTACAATGAATCTAAAGCCCCTTTCTGGCTCAGATCGTGCCTGGGTATGGCTCGCAAATGACTTCTCAGATGGAGATCCCAAGTTAGAACAGTTGGCTGCCAAGTTTAAAACGCCAGAACTTGCAGAAGAGTTTAAGCAAAAGTTTGAGGAGTGTCAACGACTCCTTTTGGACATTCCTCTACAGACCCCTCATAAGCTGGCTAATTCAGACCGAACAGCAAATCTTATACAGAAAGCTGAGGAAATGAAATCTGGTCTTAAGGACCTCAAGTCATTCTTGACTTACGATGGAATGAAAGGCAAGCAGGAGGAAAGCAATGTTACAGCAGCAAATGATATCTCGGCACTCATTATCAAACCCCACAATGAGAGCACTGGACCCACCTTGGAATGGGATAATTACGATTTGCAAGATGATGTTCATGATGAAACTGCTGACACGTCTGTATATGCTTCTCCACTAGCTAGCAGCCCACTACAGAAAAATTTGTTCCGTTTTGGTGAATCATCTACTGGGTTTAGTTTCAACTTCCAGCCTATTCTTAGTCCCTCAAAATCCCCGGCTAAGCTGAATCAGAGTGGGACATCTGTTGGAACAGACGATGAGCAAGAATTTAATCAAGAAGAGGAAAGAGATGGCCAGTACTTTGAACCAGTCGTTCCAATGCCTGATGTGGTTGAGCTGTTAAATGGAGAAGAGAATGAACAGGTAGTGTTCAGTCACCGAGCAAAGCTGTATCGCTATGATAAGGACCTCAGCCAATGGAAAGAAAGAGGTATAGGAGACATCAAAATTTTACAAAACTATGATACAAAACGCACTAGGCTTGTGATGAGACGTGACCAGGTTCTTAAATTATGTGCAAACCACTGGATAACCTCAGATATGAAACTTGAACTGATGAAAGGAACAGAAAAGGCATGGATATGGAGTGCTTATGACTTTGCTGAAGGAGAAGGAAAAGTTGAGCAGTTGGCTGTGCGCTTTAAATTGCTGGAGACTGCAAATTCTTTCAAAGAATATTTTGAGAAAGCCAAGGATGCCCAGGAAAAGGAAACCCTTCTTATGACTGCTTCCCCTAGAGAAGTCTTGACCTCCCCAAAATCCCTGTGTGGTAAAGCTGCTATTGAGGTGCTTGAGGAGACAACTAAAGAAAAGACTGAACAGCCTTCTGAAAGCAGTCATGCACCTACAGTGACTCTCAGTCCTCACAGCACCTCTAAAACAGTGGTCTCTCCCCCTAAGTTTGTCTTTGGGACAGACTCTGTGCAGAAAATATTTGGAAGCCCAGTATCCTCTAAACAGATGGTTTCTAGTCCGGCAACAAGTCCTGAAGATCAAGCGTCAGGCAGTGCTTCAAGCTCCAAAACAGCTGAAAGCAAGACGATAACTCCATTCAAAGTACCAGAAAGAGGTGAGATTATTTTTTAAATTGTGAATTCTTTGTACAAAACTACAAAGCACATCCATGTATGTACAACAAGAACCAAGATCAAATCCCCTAATCGTTGTTGGAACATGTGTGCAGAAGACTTTTCCATACAATCTCTTACATTGGGTCTCATTTATCAAGCTGGATACAGTTTTATTTGTAAATTGTTTGTAGGACCATTTACACAAGAAATTTGGTATTCATGAAAATCCCATAATTTTATTTACTACTCGTGCTTCTGTGTGCAAATTTACATATAAGAAGACTAATGTAAACCTCTATTAATCAGCTTCAACTCACATATCGTGTTGAGTTGCTGTACTTTTATTTGATTACCCCATCAAGTTTAAAAGCTTGTGAATTTTTAGTTACACACAAACATAATTTGAAACTTTTGTGAAACCTAGTTGTTTCATTTTAATGGCATTAAGTAAAGAAATATATTAAATAAGAAAAAAAAAGCATTATAGAAATAAATCCATAATTTAAGAAATCGGTTAAGAATGTTGCCGTGTAAAAGGAGGATTGATCGTATACTCCCTAGTGTGCTGCAGACCATTCACTTCCTGTGGACACCTGCCCTTCTGCATTTCTAACACAGCATCTGGCGTGCACGAGGGAGTCACCGAGACTCTTCCCTTTGAATAAGTGCTTGGTGTCCATGATCACCTAAGTACAATGTTGTGTGTGTGTGTGTGTGTGTGTGTGTGTGTGTATATATATATATATATATGTGTATGTATATATATATATATATATATATGTGTATATATATATATATATATATATATATATATATATATATATATATATATATATATATATATATATATAATATTATGTATAGGATGTGTGTGTCTATGTATGAATTAAAATGTGTGTACATGTGTATATACAACCTTATACTGAGGTAATTTAATGCAATTCATTCAATGAATTTTAGTTGTCATATGCACAGTATGCCAGAGACAGTTGTACATTGAAATGCTTGTGGTGAGGCCCTGTAAAATCACTAAGGCGCAGATACAACAGAAAGAACACATAAACCGTTAAGAGAATTGACTAAATAATAATTTCAATAAATACAAATAGAATACAATATTGGAATGTGGTTGGGTGCAGAATTTACTTAAAGAGCAGTAGAAAGTAACTGAGTTATCTACAAGTCAAAAGAGCAGCATGGTATAGTGACAGAGTTAAATATCCTATAAAAGTAAAGTGAGTAATGTGTTTAAGGAGACATTTAACATGCTTAAAGTGACATGCAGCTATTTAGTAGTCTGATGGCCTGCAAATAACAGAACATCTCCTTTAATTCATATTTAAGTTTTTTGCTACCTTGACCTGGGTTGCACATGGCTGTTGCATTTTTCTAAATTGTTAATTATTACTTTCTTTAAGTATTTTTTTCCTTGAGCAAATTTCATGGAATAGAAAGCAGACCTCCTATTGGGCATAAACAGGAGTCGAGGCATTTGTTTTTAAGACAATGAAAATTTGATGCGAGTTAACTGAGCTATTGGTGACCTGACCTGAGTGAAACTCCCACACTCATATTCTCTTTACGTTTTGAGAATATATGATTTTTGCTTGTTTACCGTTATCTGTTAAAAAGTCAGGTCTCCTCAACTGTATAGTCAACTTCAGGGTTATTGTCACACATCAAGAGAACAGGCATCAATGAACTTGCACGTTCACTTTACTCTAACTTATCTTGGCACCCCTAAAGAATATCTAAAATGTAATGAAATAAAGTAAATAATAGTGAAAAGTTTAATATGAAAACAATAAATTACTTCCAGCTAGTTACTGCAAGGATGTTGTATAATGAGACTGATAGAAAATCAGCCATTGTTTCCTGAAAATTATTGTAAAAATAAAAAAAAAATAAAAAAACCTGATAATCACACATTTTTTACTTGCATCCTTGCTCTGTTTTCACTTGCCTGACAGCTTTTTTTAAATGGTTAACATTAGTGTTTTTGGGTGCTTGCTTCTGTATGTATGGTCGGTAACTCTGTGTTTCTATTCAACAGCCACGCACACAAAGGCGTTGACTCCCATTTTTTTTGTCTCGTTTGATCATCCATTACAGACCTTTTTACGATGTGTTTTTTAAACACTTATGATGCACTGTTAGGTTGTATCTAAAATTATTGCCCCACTAAATCCTTTTTTCATTAGCATGGGGGAACACAAAAAAGAACACTTACATATGCAGTTGAAGTACCATTAAGTGTCCCAAGATCCCTCTGCAATCATCTGCAACCATCCAACCTTGTTAGACATGACAGAAAGAGGCTCAGTGCAGTTATTCTCTACAGGAATCCTGTCATAAAATACTAATTGTGGATCTAGGTGCACATTACTTGAAACCAGTGCTTTGGAGGGATTTTTTTTTAATATAGTGTTAAAATAAAACCCCGCATCCTCCCCATGTCTTGGATTAAAAAGCTTGGTGCATGGTCCCCCCCCCCCAATAGAGTTAGATTTAGTCATTTATATAATGTATATAAAATATAGGGTGCCAATAATTCTGGAGTTTCATTGCTCATTTTGGAAATTGCAATTGTAAAAAATGCCTGGCTTTGCTGTCCCTAACAAAGGCCCAAGTGACTTAAACTGTAGTTATTGAAGTTAATTATTTCTGTCTGGAGCTACCAAACAGCGTGTCCCAGATATCTAGTTTGCTCACTTTAAGTGTCTCACCTACCCTCCACTGTGTTTTAGGATTGGATTTTAGGCTTTTTAAAGATAACCCTATGGCTTTTTGGACGTGCACCTCAGCTACCCAGTTTGAACCTCAAGGTATTTTTTCACCGCACGTTGTGTTCTTTGATACGTGGGACGTTGTGCTGTCACACACGAGCCTGTGCTGACCTACTTAACCCTGGATGAAGAATAATAATAACCAGAACACGTGTTTGAAATAACCTGCATGCGTTTGTAATCTGACAGATATGACATACTTCCTAGTTATTTTGCTTTTTTCATATTTTAACTTCCGTTAGTGTTTGCAGCATTCAGATTTAATCAGTTATGATTGTTGCCAAAAACAAGCTACCTATAGAACACAAAATTATGCAGTTCATTAGACTATTGATGATGGTCAACAAAAGTTCACTGAGGTATTTATCAATAATGTAAAAGGAAAGCTAAGTAGCTAAATGAGAAACTTATTTTGTAAAGAGTTTTTAATCAAATGTACAAATATAGGAAATGCGGCTTCATGTAGTGTATAGGTGCTTGAGGCCAAATCTGCCATCACTTGTTTAACACCGTTTACATTTTTACTGAAACAAAATTGTCCTTTTATATTATACCCAGGAGAACGGGTTGTGTATGTACATTTTGTGATTTATGTCCATCTTGAAGTAGCATTTACCCCTGTGTGTATTGACACTTGCTTTATCTTAAAGCCCCAGTTGGGATATATTAATTGTGTGTACATATTTCTGAATGCAGTTAATTTGCAAAATTTCATTCTGGAATTATCTTGACAATAGACCTGTTATTACTTGTAATTCTTTGAGAATTATAAAATCATGACTAATTTCTGGTTGATGCACACCTACCACAAATTTGTTTCAGCTAAATCAGAAAAGGCAGCACCTTTTACTCACACTGAGAAATATGGAAAGACATTAAAAGTGAAATTATCCCGAGTGGGGTTTTAGGACTACTTACACCAAATAGTGGTCTTTTTGGTGAATGGCATGAAAGATTATTGCATGTGTATGTGTATACACTCCTGGGCAAAAGAAATGGGCCAAGCCCAAAATAGCAAAATATTAAGCTTTTAATGGTCTTAACAACAAATCATTGGTCAGGAAATTAGCAAGAATTAAACAAATAAATAAAGTAACTTAGCATGGGATAGCTTTTCCCTTTGATTTCTTTGATGTTTAAGCCTTGTGGGTAAACTTGCAGACAGCTTTTTATTCATTTTTTATTTTGTTTTATTTTAATTTAATTTAATATTTTATTTTAATTTTAATTTTGTTCATCCAGACATGATGGTTTGAATTTTACATCACACATTTTAATCATTATCGTGATTTATACCTTTGCATACAAGAAGTCTATATAAGTGAATTTCACTGTCTCAGGAGTGTATTTGTTTAATTCTTGCTAATTTTCTCACGAGTGACTTGTTAAGACCATTAAAAGTTTAATATTTTGGCCTTGGCCCTTTTTTTTTGCCCAGCAGTCTATTTAAAATTCAAATACTAGATTATCACATTATAGATAATACAACCCCTGGCAAAAATTATGGAATCACCACACTTGGAGGATGTTCACCCAGCTTTTTTACTTTATAGAAAACAAACAAATCACAGATATGACACAAAAAGATTTTGTTCAATAGCTTAACATTCTGGCTTTGTGTAAAATTACTGACTTTTTTTTTTTTAATGGCATGTCTTTTTCCAAATCAAGTAGAGGACAAAATTATGGAATCACTCAATGTTGAGGAAAAAATTACAGAATCATCAACAAAAAAAACACAATTAATACTTTGTTGCTCCTCCTCTCGCTTTTATTCTTTGAGGCATAGACCTCACTAATGAAAAACAATATTCCCCATCAATCTGGTTCCAACTTTCTCGAATAGCAGTTGACAGATCAGCTTTGCAGGGTGGAGCCTTAACATGGACCAGTTTTTTTACTTTCCACCATAAATTTTCAATTGGATTGAGATCTGGACTGTTTGCTGGCCATGTCACTGAGTTGATATGCCTTTCCTGAAAAAAAGCTTTAAAACTGTTTGCTCTGTGGCAAGATGCATTGTCATCCAAACCTATTTTCTATGGATGGAATGAGAAAATGTCCAAAATTTCACTGTACAACTGTGCATTGACTGCTGAGGTAATGACTGCCATCTCCCCTGGTCCTTTACCTGACATGCAACCCAATATCAGAAATGAGTTGGGAAATTTGATTGGTTCAGGCAGTCATCTTCATATGTTTTGTTAGAACGGCACCAGACAAAAGTTCCAGCATCATCTCCTTGGCTAATGCAGATTCATGATTCATCACTGAATTTCACTTTCATCCAATCATCCACACTCCATGATTGCTTCTCCTTAGCCCACTGTAACCTTGTTTTCTTCTGTTTTGGTGTTAGTGCTGGTTTTCTTTTGGCTTTTCTATATGTAAATCCCATCTCATTCGGCCGGTTTTTTACAGTTCTGTCACAAACATTGACTCTTGTTTCTGCCCATTTGTTTTTTCATTTGTTTTGTTGTGCATTTTCTATTTTCAAGGCATAGTGCTTTGAGTTTTCTATCCTGATGCTTTGACATCTTCCTTAGTCTGCCTGTATGTCTACCTTTCATAACCTTCCCATTAAGTTTATACTTGCAACAAATTTTAGACACAGCTGACTGGGAGCAACCAACTTCTTTGGCCACACTCCATGTTGAAATTCCTTGTTGAAGGAGTTTTATAATCCTTTCCATTGTTTCAACTGACAACTCTCTCATTGGAGCCGTGTTTCCTTTCAATTAGCCAAGTCCAACAGCCCATTAAAGTGTGTAAAAACTCCCTTTTAACTGCTGACTTATTAGCATTTTTAGACTTGTCCCAGTATTTGTTTTAGAAATGGAAATTAAAAATTGATTCCATAATTTTTTCCTCAACATTGAGTGGTTCCATAATTTTTTCCTCTACTTGATTTGGAAAAAGACATGCCATTAATAAAAAAAAAAAATGTCCTTGAATTTTTTTTTTTTTTTATGTATATTTCACAAACCAGAATGTTAAGCTATTGAACAAAACCTTTTTTGTGTCATATCTGTGATTTGTTTTTGCTATCGAGTAAAAAAGCTGGGTGAACATCCTCTAAGTGTGGTGATTCCATAATTTTTGCCAGGGGTTGTAGATAATCACAGCTGTGCCGATGTTCGGTATGACTGCACTCTTGCTCGTATGGTATTGCTTTTATACAACAGTTTTATAAACAAGAAATGAATATTGAGTAAGTGACATTACAGACACAGTATGGCCAAATTTTTGCTCTGCTAGTGGCAATAGACCCTGAAGAAGCTACACTCACTTTATAGCAAGCTGGCTAGCTCACTAGCGAGCTCACATTGATTTATACATTCCCGTTAAAGGTGCTTCCAGTGAAATTGGCTTTGCTTTTGCTTTTTCATCTTCATCTGACGAGCTTTCATATTTTTAAGTGAAAAGTTATATATAGCTGCTAATACTACTGTAGTAAATGTTTCTATATAGGAAGTGGAATTTTACATAGTGAACACAGACAGGCAGAGTGAAACAAACAGTAAAACATCCCAGTGCGGTTATAGGAAATATAGGCAGTCTGGAACGCCACTCACCAAATTAGTGGACAGGAGCTACCTCTGTATAATATAATAATATATTGGGTAAATATTTTTATTTCTCTGTCAAGGTAATGCTTCTGAAAAAAATATTGCAGTATATTTACAGCAATGCAATGCCATGTCTTAAGGGTTGTAATTGGCAGGAATGCATAACTGAAAATTTAGCTTAAAATGGTTTTAAGTCAACTGTCTCAGTTTTTGCGTTTTGAAAAGTAGTTTTTATTTTTTTTATTTTTTAACCACAAGCTGATTTAATGCAGTCATTTGCCTTTGTTTATCATAGAGAATTACGTTTAATTCTGTTTTTTTCCCCCTTTTAGTTTCTTCTGAAAAAACCCATGACGACGTAAGGAATGCTGGCGACAGTTGTGACTCTGATATTGAAATTGTGTTTGAACAGCAACCAACTAAGGAGCAGGCAGAACTTGCCCGAAAGCTAATGCTGCCGCCAACGTTTTTTATGTACAAAAATAAGCCAGGATATGTGAGTGATGATAGTGATGGTAAGAGATTACTGCATTTGTTTGTTTTTTTTGTTTTTTTGGACTTTTCTCTGATTGGTGGTTGGAAATCTATCACTTAAGTGAAAAATTTGATTTGGTAAACAACAGTGTAGTTCCATGGCCTTGACTAACAATTAGTTTCAATACGGTAATTGCAATACACAATACAGCAATGTGCAGTACGTAGAAGACTGTCTATTAGCTGTCTATTGTCTATTGTCATTTTGCTACCTGGATAAAATACTCGAACTTTCACTTTGGGCACATCAGTAGGCTTTCAGTCACCTTTAAATCCACTTTACCAGTCTTAGCAATTTGATTCCAAACTGACTTGGGGCCAGTTTTGTTCATTGGGCCAGTTTGCTTAACACATTCTGATGGTTCCTGTCATGATATCTTTAGGCTGCTATCTTTAGTATACAACAGAAAACTGATCTCAGAGTCTGTACTTTTGGAAGGCACTCTTTACATTCATCACCAATATCTATGTAAAGGTCACTGAATCATAAAATACAGATCTTTTGACTTCTTTGTTTATTACTGCATCGGCTATATCTACATTTTAATGACCTCAACATACATCTACCATGCAGATGAGGATTATGAGACTGCTGTAAGAAATCTGAAAGGAAAACTGTATCCTGATTCTGCCACACCTTGCCCTGGTAAGTTATATTGGTCAACTGATGCATTAAATCCATTTAACATGTAGATTAAGAGTAAAATTCACTGCAGTTTTTTCTGTACAGTTATAGAGTTTCTCGAGTCACAGTGCAACATTCCATACAGGAAAGCGATTAATAGATCAATAAAACCGAAGCTAATACAAAGACAGTAAAACATCATGATCTCCAGTGGTGTTTTTTCATGAATGAATGGTTAAATGGCAGAAGCTTCCTGCCTGCATTAGAATCATGTACATGCAGGAAATTCTACCGACTGTATATTTACAGTCCCTATGAATACAGTCCCCTACAGTACCTCGGTGCATCACTGTGTTGATTTCTGTGTCTGAAGTGAGTGGTTGTGAACTGTACTAAACATGTAAAGTGGTTTCAGACAGTATTCAGACCCCTTCAGTTTGTGATATAATTTTGTGTTATAGGTTTAACTTTTAAAATAAATGTAAATTTTGGTCATCAACCTAAACACAGTAACCCATAATGACAAAGCAGAAACAAATTTCTAGACATTTTTTGCAAATTTATTCAAAATCAAAAACTGAAATCTCTCATTTAGATAAGTATCCAGACCCTTCATTCAGTACTTTATAGATGCTCCTTTGGCAGCAGTTACTGCTTTGATTCTTTTTGGGTAAGTTTATACAAGCTTTACACATCTGGATTTGGGCAGTTTCTCCCATTCTTCCTGGTAGATCATCTCAAGCTCAAACAGATTGGATGGGAAGCAGCTTTCTGTGGGGTTCGAATCTGGGCTGTGAGGTGAACCTTCACCTTAGTCTGCGGTTGTGTGTACTTCTTGAAGAACCTCAAGATTTGGCTCCATTTATCCTTCTCTCTCTAGTCTCTTTTTTTCCCCTCCTGTGCGGCTGAGAAACACTCCCAAAACCTGGTGTTGCCACCACCCATGTTTCAGGGTAGGGATTGTATTAGACAGTTGATGAGCAGTACTGGGTACCTGGCCAGATGTAGAGCTTGGCATTCAGTCCATGGAGTTTAATTTTTCCCTCATCAGACCAGAGAATGTTTTTCCTTATCTCCTTTAAGTGCCTGCCATATGCCTTTTTAAGCAGAAGTGGCTTCCATCTAGTCACTCTACCATAAAGGCCTGATTGATAGAGTATTTCTGAGATGGTTGTCTTTCCAGCAGGTACACCCATCTCTGCAGAGTTCTGCAGATGTCTACAGAGAGTTTCTTGGACTTAAAAGCCTGTTGTGACATAGTGTGAATTGTGGGGCCTTATACACACAGGCAGGTGCCTTTCTAAATCATGTCCAATCAACTGAATTTCACATAGTTGGACTCCAGTCAAGTTCTAGAGACATCTCAAGATAATCAAAGCAAACAGGATGCACCTGAGCTCAATTTGGAGTGCCTTAGCAAAGGTCTAAATGTGTATCTAAAGTATTTTAGTTTTTTAATTTTAATAAATTTGCAGAAATTTCTAAATATGTTTTTGCTTGTCATTATAGATTATTGTGTGTAGATTAATGGAAGAAAAATTCACTTTAATCTATTTAAATGAAATCTGTAATACTATAAATTGTGCAAAAACCGAAGGTCTCAATACTGTCTGCACCCACTGAAGAAGGCCTTGAAAATGTGTCTAGCCCAAGAATCAGCAACTTGGTTTGTTACAGACCATATTAGATTTTAAATACTGGGTATGGTGGCTAATGAGTGTATAATGTCTCACAGCTCAAGTGAGTAGAGATGCAGAGGAACCTGAGTGTATGCTTGTCTGGGAGAAGAAACCGACACTGGAGCAGGAGAGAAAGGCCAAGAGCCTTCAGCTGCCCCGTACCTTCTTCTGTGGTACTAGTAGTGATACAGACACTGAGCCTGACAGGCCAGAGGACTTTGGAACAGAGCTACAAAAGGTCCAGCAAGCTCAGGTGAGTGTCATAAATTGTTAAACACAACTATAATGCAGATTTGGTGCATTTTAGCTTTACAAAAATCATCTTTGGGCTTTATTACCACCTTCAGCATTTTTCCACATTTCTTCCTTGATTGAGAAACTATGCTTAATTTAAGTTCATGTAAATGCCTGTACTGTTTAGATTTTTTAAAAATCTCATTACTATTTAATTGGTTATAAAAACAGATTTAATGGATTATAATAGATTGACTATATTGCCAAAAGTATGTCCTGTCCATCACACCCATATGTGCTTGTTGAACATCCCATTTTAGATTTATTCCCCTTTTTTGGTTATTATAACCTCCACTCTTATGGGAAGGCTTTCCACTAGATGTTGGAGCGTGGCTGTGGGGATTTGTGTTCATTCAGCTACAAGAGCATTAGTGAGATCAGGCGCTGATGTTGGTGAGGAGGTCTGGGGTTCAGTCGGTGTTCCAGTTCATCCCAAAGGTGTTCAGTGGGGTTGAGGTCAGGGCTCAGTGCAGGACACTCGAGTTCTTCCACTCCAACCTTCACACACCATGTCTTCATGGAGCTCGCTTTGTGCACAGGGGCATCGTCATGCTGGAACAGGTTTGGGCCTCTTAGTTCCAGTGAAGGGAAACTGTAATACAAAGACATTCTATATAATTGTGTGCTTCCAACTTTGTGCAACAATTTGGGGAAGAGCCACATATGGGTGTCCACATACTTTTGGCCGTATAGTGTATAGTACAATGTTAAAACATTAATATAAAAATAAAAAAAATTTAAATCATATTCACATCAGTCTTATTTAGTAAAAACAAATCATGCTTTAAGATGGTTTTCAAAAAAATCCCTGCAATAATAAATTGCATAAAGCACTACACTCAACTGACAGCAATGCTTTGGAGTTGCACATGCTGTCACTATGTCAGCAATTGCCCTTCAGTTATATTACAGTGTTTCTTGTTTCTCAGTAGGCTTTATAAAAGTCTTTTGTTTCAGAGTGAAATAAACAGGCAAGAGAAAACCAGTGAGAGCTGCACCGACCAGCCTGCTACAGCTGATAATGGCTGTCCTATTGACCTCTCTACAAAGACCCACGAAGCTGAAACAGCAACAGACTCAAATACCATTCAAGGTAAACCTTGTTAGGAATATAAGTAATGACCAATTATTTTCATCAAGTTTTAAAAAAAAATAAAAAAAAAATATATATATATATATATATATATATATATATATATATATATATATATATATATATATTATTTTTTTTTTTTTTTGCATTAACACCCTAACAGTCTGTACAGTGATGTCATAATATTTGCATTATCCTTTTTTTTTTTTTTTTTTTTTTTTTTTTTTTTTTTTTTAAATAACACAATCATTAAAACCAACTAACAGAAGTGAAATGTATTTCCATATTTTGCAGTCTATCTCTCACACATACATATGACACTTGAAATATTCACCTGAACCTGAGAGGGACGGGTGTGGATGGTGTGTAGTCTGAAAGTATGGAGTAAAAAGAGCATATGGAATCCAAATTTGTGTAAAGATAGCCTTTTTCCAAGACGTTAAACTAGCATGTGTGTCTCTGCCACACTTGATCATGACCACAGTACACAATCAGGTCTCACATTCTTCATGAACACCTATACTACTAGTTATAATTTACTCCTTATATTGGCCTAATGACTTGCATGGGAAAGGAATCCAGGAGCTGAAGACAGGACTTCTAAATGTTTCTTGAATAGTTATTAACCAATCATTAGTCCT
This sequence comes from Pangasianodon hypophthalmus, assembly GCF_027358585.1. NCBI lineage: Eukaryota > Metazoa > Chordata > Actinopteri > Siluriformes > Pangasiidae > Pangasianodon > Pangasianodon hypophthalmus. The sequence continues at coordinate 2,545,536 of NC_069714.1, read as the reverse complement.
TGTAGTCCCTGTTTGTTATGGATGGCTCACTTTTCACAACCCAAATCAAATCCAAATAGATAAAACTCACTCAAAAGTGCTGTTTCACTCAGAAATGTCACACTGTAGGAAAAAAACTATTCCTATCACAGATTTTAGGAATTTACAGATTTAGGGTTTGAGGTATGTGGAAATTTCACCAATATAGCTGTGCATCTTTATGACTTGGCAGTTTATGATTTTGATGTTTGTTCTAATGTCTCTTTTCCTCCTCCCACAGATGCCCCTTCTGCTTTCACATTTGATTCTCTAAGTACATTTACATTTGCAGACTTGGCAAAGAAATCTGGGGAATTTGCCTTTGGAAAAAAAGGTTGGCTTTTATTCCTTTTTTCGTTTTGCATGTGATAAGGATTTGCATTATTAGGAGTGTTGGGACATTTTCACAATTTAAAAACTGTTTTCACAAAACCTTTTACAATTACACAGATACTGAAAATGTAAAACAATAAAATAAGAAATTACACTGCCCTTATTGAAGTTGTTCATTAGGGTGGAATATGCATAAACCTTGTCCTGTACATGAAAAGCAGAAATCTTAATCATTATTTCAAGCCATGATGTAAATAAGCTAATTGAATTAAAAGTTGACAGCATGTAGACCATGGACTATATTAGACAACACTTTAAATGATCTCCCTAATGATATACAGACAGAAATGGGACACTGTTGTATTTAAGTCTAAAATTTGATTCGTGCATAGTTTGACACTTTTAATGGGAGTAAAATATTATTTTTAATTAATGTGACATTTTCATCTCTTGGTCCTGGGTGTTTGTAACATTTGAATAAATTCAAATAATTAGGAAATCTACACTCAGCAGAACAAAATGAAGCAAATCTTTAACCCAGCAGCTCTTATTTATTTATTTACCTTTAAGACTCAAACTTCTCCTGGGCGAACGCTGGGGCAGCAGTCTTTAGCACCACTGCAACAGCTTCCCGAAATGAGGATGAAGATGAGGAGGGCAGTGATGAAGATGTTTCTAACAATGATATTCACTTTGAGCCCATTGTTTCCTTACCTGAGGTATGTTAATATTAATTTTATTTAAGTAATTTTTTTTATTTAATACAAAATTTGTATTCTGGATCAGCTAAAATGTAACTGAAACGGATAAGCTGTATAAATATGTTTCTGTAGGTGCTTCTAAGCTCAGAGAAAGGCTATGTTTATAAAAAAAAAAAAAAAAAAAAAAAAAAAAGGGAGCACAAATCCTGTTTTTTTTATTTCTGTTTTGAGAAGGAATGATTTTCTGCAGCTTTTGATGTGAGAAATTTTCAACAAGACCAACGTGCTTAGAGTCAGATCAAGAAGGACCGTGCCTAAATAATAAATCAGATTTGTCCTGCTGCAACCAAATAAAAACACCAAAGAACATTTGAAATATTGTGACGTTAACGTTTGAGATGCTTGAGTTTAGCTGCTATCACTATATATTTAAAGGAATACTAAATATGTTATAGATATATAACTATAAACTAGTAAACTTCCTCAAGTTTTTTTTTTTTTTTTTAATTTTCCATTCTCAGGTCGAGGTGAAGTCTGGTGAAGAAGATGAGGAGATTCTTTTCAAGCAGAGGGCAAAGCTGTTCAGATGGGATCGTGATTTGAGCCAGTGGAAGGAGCGTGGAGTTGGTGATCTGAAGATCCTCTTCCACCCAGTGAAAAAGTACTACCGTGTCCTGATGAGGCGTGACCAAGTTTTAAAGGTCTGCGCTAACCACACCATCACCAAGGACATTGAACTGAAACCCATGAACACCTCTGCTAACGCACTGGTTTGGACGGCTAACGACTATGCAGGTTAGAACACTCGATGTTGTACAGATATTCCAGTATATTTTTCTTCAGTGTGTTGTCAAGTTTGAGTTTTAAACCTCTACCTTGGTTGTACAAAATGTGTTCTTTTTACCAAACAGAAGGTGACGCCAAGGTGGAGCAGCTTGCTGCCAAATTCAAGACCCCCGAACTCGCTGAATCCTTCAGGAAAACTTTTACAGATTGTCAGAGGTGCATGTCTCAAGTGGACTCAGCCCAGTCTTCTAAAGTCATGGAACTTTCTAGACCAAGCAACCCAGTGGTATTTTTCAGTATAGCTGCTGACGACGAGCCAATCGGCAAGGTCACAATAGAGCTTTTTGCCAACGTCGTCCCTAAAACTGCAGAAAATTTCAGAGCTTTGTGCACTGGAGAGAAAGGATTTGGCTACCGAAATTCCATTTTTCACAGGATCATCCCTGATTTCATGTGTCAGGTAACCTTTCATTTATATTCTAATATTCAGTTAGGTCAGGGGTGTCAAACTCATCATTACACTTAGTCTAGTGTAGTGGGCTGGGACCACAAGAATCAGTTTAGTAGACCAGTAACACATTAACAACTTAACTTGTGTGTTAAATGTGTTAATTTATCAACATTTATCTGAATAAAAACAACATAAAAGGGCTTCCAAGTGGCTCAACAGAAGAGCAGTCTGCTTATGTTCCAGAAGCTGCAAGTTCGAATCCAAACGATGCCACATCCATCCATGGCCGGGAGTCCAAGAGCGCAAAAATCATCTTGTGGACTGAAAAATGGCCTTACACTCCCCTGTCACTCACAGCAACACCATGCATGAGGAAGAGGGCAGATAGTGCTTCCCTCCAAGTGTGTTGCACCATCCTGTGTCTCAGAGGAAGCACGATAGCCTTCATTCTACCCGGTTGCTAGCTATAGTGTGTTAGGGGAGAACTGGCTGGTGGGCGGGAATTGGCCTAGACTAAATTACAGATTAAATAGGGTAGCTTATTTATTTATTTATTTATTTAAAGAAAGAAAGAAAGAAAGAAAAGAAAAAGTTGTGGTTGCAAAAGTATTCGCTTCTTTTACGGTGAAACCCCTAAATTAGTTCGGTTGGAAAGAGACACATTTAAAGCATCAGATTTTTAGCTTGCTATTGAAGAATTGCAACACTGTTACTAAATTTTGTAAGTAGCTGTGTTTATGGCCCTGAGTTTATTTGCCTCCTAGTAGAAACAGAGAGTAGCTCTCGAATGTTTCAATTCAATTTCAGTCCACAAAATGATTTTAATTAGACCACAAATTCTAAATTCATTTGCGATCAGAGCCTTTGCTGCATCTGGTCTCGTGATTTGACGTGTGTGTGTGTGTGTGTGTGTGTGTGTGTGTGTGTGTGTGTGTGTTCGTCTTTTGTATGCATGCGTCTTTTGTGGGTATGTGGGTATGCTTAAAAACTTAAATGTAGAAGATTTCAAGTTAAATTTAATTTTAATTTTATATATTCATTTGTTCTGTATTTAGAGTTTATCTTCAGTTTAAGATTTATTTTAACAGTCGAGCTGAACAGGACACCACACGTGCACGCATGCACACATCCAGTTTTTATTTGGACAATGGACAGTTTTTGTGATTTTGCCATTATACACCACCACAATGGATTTGAAATAAAACAATCAAGATGTGATCGAAGTGTAGACTTGCAGCTTTATTTTAAGAGGTTCCACAAAAATATGGCATTTACCCTTTAGGAATTACAGCCATTTTCAACAAAGTACCTCCATTTTCAGGGGCTCAAAGGTATTTGGACAAAGTGACATAATTGTAAATAGAACCATAATTTTAATACTTGGATGAAAATCCTTTGCACACAAATTCTGAGTTTCCTCCCTGGAGATACTTTGCCAGGCCTTCACTGCAGCCACCTTCAGTTGCGGCTTGTTTGTGGGTCTTTCTGCCTTCAGTCTTGTCTTCAGTAAATGAAAAGCAGCTCTATTGGGTTGAGATCAGGCGACTGACTTGGCCATTGAAGAATATTCCATTTCTTTGCCTTCAAAAAGTCTTGAGCTGCTTTCGCAGTATGTTTAGGGTCATTATCCACCTGCACTGTGAAGCGGCATCCTATCAGTTTTGTAGCTTTTGGCTGAATGTGAGCAGAGAGTATAGCCCTGTACACCTCAGAATTCATCTTGCTACTTCTGTCAGCAGTCACATCCTCAATAAACACCAGTGAGCCCGTTCCATTGGCAGCCATACATGCCCATGCCATAACACTTCCTCCACCATGTTTGACACATGATGTGGTATACTTTGGATCATGAGCTGTTCCTTTCTTTCGCCATACTTTTCTCTTCCCATCATTCTGGTATAAGTTAATCTTGGTTTCATCAGTCCAAAGAATCTTATTCCAGAACATGGGAGGCTTTTTTAGGTGTTTTCTGGCAAAGTCTAATCTGGCTTTCCTGTTCTTGAATGTTACCAGTGGTTTGCACCTTGTCGTAAACCCTCTGTATTTACATTCATGAAGGTGTCTCTTGATTGTAGATTTTGACAATGATACGCCTACCTTCTCCAGAGTATTCTTGACTTCTGTTGATGTTGCGAAGGAGTTTTTGTTCACCAAGGAAAGGATTCTGCGATCCACCACTTTAGTTGTCTTCCGTGGTCTTCCAGGCCTTTTGATGCTATTGAGCTCGCCAGTGCTTTCTTTCTTTTTAAGAATGTACCCAACTGTTGATTTGGCCACACCTAAGGTTTTTGGTATCTATGTTGTTTTTTCAGCCTAATGATGGCCTCCCTCACTTGCATTGAGATCTCCTTGGACTCTATTGGTAGCTCCAGTCGAACAGCTGCCAAATGCCAACTCAATACCTGATATCAACTCCAGACCTTTTATCTGCTTCATTTGTCTTGAAGTAACGAGGGAATGGACCGCACCTGGTCAATTAACTTCTTGTCAGTCAATTGTGCAAATACCTTTGAGCCCCTGAAAATGGAGGTACTTTGTTGAAAATGGCTGTAATTCCTAAATGGTAAATGCCATATTTTTGTGGAACCTCTTAAAATAAAACTGAAAGTCTACACTTCGATCACATCTTGATTGTTTTATTTCAAATCCATTGTGGTGGTGTATAATGGCAAAATCACAAAAACTGTCATTGTCCAGATACTTCTGGACCTGACTGTACATGTGAGCACACACTCCTATTCCAGTCAAAGGAAGGGAACTGCATGTCAGTGCTTGTGCCTTTAATTTAGTTTGCAACATTTATTTATGACATTGAACTTATTTAAAACGGAAGTATTTCTATTCTGAAGTGAAAGGTTGGAAGGTTTCACTCACTGTTATTCAAATTGCTGATGCTTTTGAGTAAACTGAATAATCCATTATATCATGTCATTTCATCAATGTTTGTCTTTGGTTAGGGTGGTGATATAATCAAACAGGATGGCTCGGGTGGAAAGTGTATCTACGGGGACAAGTTTGAGGATGAGAATTTTGAAGTGCGCCACACAGGCCCAGGTATACTGTCCATGGCCAATCGTGGCAGAGACACAAACAACTCTCAGTTTTTCATCACATTGAAGAAAACGGAGCATTTGGACTTCAAACATGTTGCTTTCGGCATGGTCAAAGACGGCATGGATGTGGTGAAGCAAATGGGAGAGCTGGGCTCTAAGAATGGTGAACCAAGCAAAAAGATAACAGTTGTAGACTGTGGCCAGCTATAGTTCCTTTCTTCATACATTAAGTACACTTGTGAAAGTGTTTCATGTTGTTTGCTTTTTTGTCACAAGTTTCACATGAGAAATGTGACAGAGGGACAACCAAAGGTCTAAACCTAGTTTTGTGGAGTGACTTTTTCTTTTTTTCCCCCAGTGAAATATTATGGCACTGATGACAGAATAGACCTGCCTAAAGATAAAGAGAATGGTGGTCAGTCACCGACTTACAGAGAATAACCATTATACTGTTGTGTTTCCTGAGGTGACATCATGACAAATAGACATGTTTGTTTAAACAGGTTGTTATGGAGATGAAGCTGAAGAATTAGACTAATACAAGCCTAACTTCCTGCTATTTCTTTTTTTTTTTCAAGCAAACTGCAGGGGGTTCATTGGGCTGTATGACAAATATGTAGTGTTGCATGTTTGATTCAGTTACACAGGTGGATTAAACGGCAACAAATTTGGATAATCTTAAACAGAAAACTGTGTGTTTTTACTCTGTATAGATTTCTGGAAATTGGGCTTTTTACAGCATTGTGAATTCTACATTTTCTGCTTTTTTTTGCTAATATTAAAGGTTGAACAGTGTGTGTCTTTTGTTTTATCTCTCAAACATTAAAATTAGGAAAGTTTTTTTGCAGGATAATATAAGGGACATTCCACCATTAGAGTACCACTGAGGCATCAATGGTCTTCAAAAATCAACTTGTTTGTTACAGGGCTGCTAGTAACAGGGTTGAAGATCCAGGCTAATTTTTCCATTTATTTTATTTAATTTAGCCATTATTCAGTAAAGGATGCTAACTTTTAACATAACGACGAACACATTTTTAACAATAAATAAAGAAATTCTTTAGATTAATATTGTTTGTAGCTATAATAGTGACAGAGTTAAGTTGTTGAACTGGAGGAAGTCAAGCAATGCTGACAATTTTTGAAAAATATCGCAAATAGTTGAGTAGACACTTCTCTCTTGGGCATGCTGTTAGAAAGTTTCATTTTGCAAATGAAATAAAAATAAAACCAAGAAACAACAAATATTTCAAATAATATGTTCAACCAAAGTTAAAATTTAATTGCATTTAAAATGCTGTAATGAAATCTTTCCTAATGTGTCTGTATTATTCATCACTGTTAGTGGAATAGCAAAACAAAATAGCAAATATGGTGCTGTTTGTTCACTATTCACACTGCAAACTGTTTTGGGGGACAGTGCTTATATATAACCTTTATTTAACCAGGTAAGTCAATTGAGACCTGGCCAAGAGGCAGCATAAAAAGCATAAAAAGGCAGCTTCCTGCATGAAAATCTCCTCGAAGCCTGTAGAGCACTGCTGATCTAACTCCACTGATGCATTGATTCAGTGGGCTTCTATAGCAGATTCAAGTACACTATGGTTTCATGTGAGGAAAGATGAACACTCATTGGACTGCAGGCTTTTAATACATTGTGTTGGGTCTTGCCTGGATGCACCACTTGCCTGGGGGTGACTGGAGCATGTCATTAGGAACACCTGTACACTTACACATTCATGTAATTATCTAATCAGCCAATCATATTGCAGCAGCGTAGTGCATAAAATCATGGAGATATGGACCAGCAGCTTCAGGTAATGTTCACATTAACCATCAGAATAGGGATGTCAGTGATTTTGACTGTGGCATGATTGTGGGTGCCAGAAAGGGTGGATTGAGTATTTCTATAACTGCTGTTCTCCTGGGAATTTCACACATAGCAATCACTAGTGTTTACTCAGAATGGTGCAATAAAGCAAAAACATCCAGTGAGTGGCAGTTCTGCTGAAAGAAATGCCTTGTTGATGAGAGAGGTCAACAGAGAATGGTTCGAGCTGCCTGAAAGGCTACAGTAACTTAGATAACCACAATTGTTGTGAGCAGAAAAGCCTCTCAGAATGTGCAATATGTCAAACGATGAGGCGGATGGGCTACAACATCAGAAGACCACGTTGGGTTCCATGTCTGTCAGCCAGGTACAGACAGCTGTTGCTGCAGTGGGCACAGGCTCACCAAAAATGGACAGTTGAAGACTGGAAAAACATAGCATGGTCTGACCAATCTCAATTTTTGCTGAGGCACACAGATGGTGGGGTCAGAATGTGGTGCCAACAGCATGAATCCAAGGACCCAACCTGCCTTGTGTCAACAGTCCAGGCTGGTGGACGTGGTGTAATGGTGTGGGGAATGTTTTCTTGGCAGACTTTGGGCCCGTTAATACCAATCTTCGCTTGAATGCCACAGTCTATTTGAGTATTGTTGCTGACCATGTGCATCCCTTCATGTCCACAATTTACCCATCTTCTAAAGGCTACTTCCATCACGATAATGAACCATGTCACAAACCAAAAGTAATCTCAAACTGGTTTCATGAATATGCCAATGAGTTCTTCAGTTTTCTTCATTGGCCTTCCCAGTCACCAGATCTGAATCCAATAGAACACCTTTGGGATGTGGTAAAACGTGAGATATGCAGTATGAACGTTCAACTGAAATCTGCAGGAATTGCATGATGCAATCATGTCAACATGGACCAGAATCTCCAATGAATGTTTCCAACATCTTCTGGAATCCATGCCACAAAGAATTGAGGCTGTTTTGAGAGCAGAGAGAGGCCCTACCCAGTATTAATATAGTGTTCCTAAAAGGTTCAGTGAGTGTATACTGGCATTTACTGGACAGTGTGCCCTTCATTTGTTCTGCCTCGATGCACAGCTTCTTATAATGACTGAGAGATCTCTCAAATGGGCGGAACCTCATATCCAATTGCCAATCACTGAAGCGGTAATGAACATCACTTACATATTAAACATGGCTGTGCTAGTCAGAGGAACAGCATGCTCTGAGGCAATCAAACGTGGAATCAAATTTCTTACCACATTATTGACCTGCTTCATCCAGCGGTACACTGATGATTATAGATTCCTGCAGTTATCAGCTGAAGATCATCATTTATGGATTAGGGGTGTATTGCAATGCCATTATCTGTACCTGTTACTGTATTTAGATTCAAACCGAAAGTGGGCATGGTCTGTAATGGAAGTATAGTTTTTTTATGTTAACCTTTTCCCCTATGCCCTAGAAACATTGGAAAACACTGAAAAAAAGGCTGCTAGAAAAATAAATCATTTTTAATTCACAATATATAACCCCAAATAGCAGTTTGACTCCCTGTGAAACTAACTTCATCAAAATTTCTTTAGTTTTTGGGTTTATTGCATTCTAGAAAGATCAGAAAAGTTTACTGGTCACATTATCAGAATCTAACAGGAGTCAGTGGTGGCTCAAATGTTAAGGGTCTGTGTTACTGAGCACAAGGTCAGGGGTTCAAGCCCCAGCACTGCCCAGCTGCCACTGTGGGGCCCTTAACCATCTCTGCTGTATCATAGCTGACTCTGTGCTCTGAGCCTAGCTTCCTAACAAGCTGGGATATGTGAAGAAAAGAGGGTCACAGGGTTCTTCAAATCTGTAGAGTTTAGCTCCAAACTCAACTGACTGTAATTTTCTAGTAATCCTGAAGACCTTGGTTAGCTTCTTCAGGTGCGTTTGATTAGGGTTGGAGCTAAACTCTGTAGGACAGTGGACCTTGAGGGCCAGATTTGAAGAACCCTGATCTATCATGTTGGTACAGGTGTACAGTTGGTAAATACATAGTCCTCACGCTGCTTGATACATTTTTCTTTTTCGATCACAAAAATACTTTTGTAGCAAGTGGGACACAGTGACCTACCAGGGACAAGTTTTAGAGAATAGTTCATTTCCTTTGATATGTGCTCTAATCGAATTTCTCATAGTCCTTTTGTAATAGGTTTTTTTGTGATATTCCAAGGGATTACACATATTCCAACTGTTACCAAATAGGTGATATTTTGATAGAAATTTCTTTTCACGGTACTTACAAACTGATGTAACGTCACATCCTACCCTTGAACTGCATCCTCAGCCCACTGCTGTACTCCCTTTACACCAGTGACTGCACGGCTACACACAGCTCCAACAGGCTGGTGAAGTTCGCCGACGACACAGTGGTTGTTGGCCTCATCACCAACAGTGACGAGAAGGCCTAGTTAGAGGAAGTAAATATCCTCTCCACATGGAGTCGGAATAACAGTCTCTCCCTGAATGTCACCAAGACTAAGGAGATGATTATTGACTACGGTAAGAAGCACATGAGGAACTACAGCCCCCTGTTGATCAATGGGGCCACAGTCGAGAGGGGGAGCAGCTTCAAATACCTTGGGGTCCATCTCACAGAAGACCTGTCATGGACTACACACACATACAGCTTGGCGACAAGAGTGCAACAGCGTCTCTACCATCTACGATGTCTGGCCAGGTTCAGGGTCTCTCACAGGGTGCTGAAGGCTTTCTACACTGGGGCTGTGGAGAGTCTTCTCACTGGAAGCATCACCACCTAGTTCGGAGGCACTACGGCCAAGGACCGGAATGTACTGTCCAGAGCGGTGAGGACAGCGGAGAAGACCATCAGGACTTCTCTCCCCTGCATCACATACATCACAGAGAGACTCAGGAGGAGTTTCTACCTTCAGGCAATCCAGCTACTGAATGAGGACACTTGAGAAATCTGCATATTACTACCTCACACACAGACACACATACACAAACAGTTGCACTATGGACAAACATAAACTCTTGCACTACTGCACTGTTAAGCATTCCTCCAAGCTGCCAACATTTTTTTTTTTTACATATAACGTCTATATTTTGTCTAATAGATTCTATTGTTTCATTTTTCTATTTTATTCATTATATTCTGCTTTTATTATATTCAGCTTTTATTATATTCTGTTTTATTATGTATCACTGTTGCACTGTGGGACAAGGCACTAAGGAAAAACATTTCACTACATTAATACATCACATATAGTGTGACAAATGTGACAAATAAAGAACCTTGAACAAAGTAACTCCTTTTCTTCTGAGCTGTAGTCACTTACTGCTTTTAGCACAGGAGAAACAACACCATAGCTCTGTTTATGACACTGTTCATTTGTAAAACACCCAACTGAACACTGTAATTAAATATTTGGATAAAATCTATTCACACATACCAACTGTGCACCTGTACCAACAGGATAGATCAGGGTTCTTCAAATCTGGTGCTCAAGGTCCACTGTCCTGCAGAGTTTAGCTTCAACCCAAATCAAACACACCTGAACAAGCTAACCAAGGTCTTATTACTAGAAAATTTCAGGTTCGTATCTGTTCACCCACCAGAGATATTCAACCTGTAAATCTTAAGAAATTGCACTTTCTTGCCCCCATTAAAAAAAGTCTCAAACCTGAAACCTATGTACCCCTAAAAAATTACACTCGAAACCTTCTCATCATAAATTGATCCTAATAGTGGAACTGTGAGCAATCTTGAGCATTACAGGACTTAAGTTCTAAGTCTAAGAAACAACAATGTTCAAATTGCTTGTATGTACATGTACCTTGTAATGCGTTCTAGAGATCATTTTTTGTTCCAAGGAGCTATGACCACCCTGAGCCGAGATATTGAGGTTTCCGTAAACAGCTGTATAACCAAAATTTGTTGTGTCACAAAGATGGCCGTCATGTATAAACCAAGTGAAATGATTAAAAAAAAATGGTGGTTTTGCAATGCCAATACATAGAGGTAATCACTCAAAAAATTTAGGAAAATTTAAAATGGTCAAGCAACCAGCTTTACAATTATTGGACCACATGAGATGGACAGACCCAAAAGAAAAAGACAGCAGAGAGTTGTTTTTTATTCTTTTAACCAAGCAACAGCCTATACTGACACCACATTAAAATCATAATAAAATAAATCTTGTGTACAAATCCAAATATGTTAGCAAGTTAAAGTTTAGAACAAACACTTCTGGCTGATTTTTTCAGCTTGTTCCTAGCTACAAATGAAAAATAATTATAACATGCATCTTTTTATAGCCAGTGACAGCTGTAACATTAGATGGTTAAATTACATTTGTAAATGTTTGTCAATATTCTGCATATATGAAGCAAAGACATATTTACAAAACATTTTAAGGAGCATGTCTTAGCAAGTTCATATTTACAAAGTGGTCTTTGAATGAAATATATAAGTGCGGATCACCCACTTTACAATTAGCATTTGCTCACCTGCACTGGGCTGGATTTTACTTAATTACAAAGTAATTAAATGACATGTATCCAGGGAATTAAAATAGGTTCCTTAAATAGTCTCTGGATCTACTGTGAGCCTGAACAGGATCAAGCAATTATTGAAGATGAATGAAGGTTTCATTATCCAGTGATTGTGCATCAGATGAAGAACTCCTGTTTGCCCTCCTCTGTGCAGTCTTTAGTTATTTCTGAGCTATTGCTCTGATGCTCGCCTCTATTCCACTTTGAATTGGCCTGAGGAGCACACACACTTTTTTGAAGCAATGCTGTTTTATTTAAGGGTTTTAGAGATGATGCATTGCTGAACAACTGCGGAGGCTCAGATAGAGGCTGTGGGACTCTAGCTTTTGAATTATTTTGTGTCTGTGGGAGCAAGTAAGCTGAGATCACAGAAAGATCTACAGATCTGCTGATTACTGCTTGTCCCGTGTCTACATCTGTCTCTTCGGCTCCTACTAATGTGTCTACATTTATCCGGAACCTTGGCATTGTAAGAGAGAAGGGACTGCATGGATGGGAGGTGGAAGGATAGGTGCTTACTGAATGAAATGCTTCTGTTGCCATTGAGATTAGGGAGTGAGTGTGGAGATCTGTCCATCCAGCACACACAATTTCCTGGCTACACTGAACACTCTCTATGTCTTCCTGCTTACACTGCAGTGATAGGGGAGTCTGAGAAGTCTGCATGAGCGGATTCTGAGTGTGGGAGTGGGAAGTGATTTGGCAGTGACACTTCCGATAGGCATCAGGGCCATAACCGTTTGATGGTGGAAAAGAGGGAGTCTCTGAAGATGGAGAGGAGGGAATGGTGTCCCTTGACTGTTCTGATGAGCCCTGTACCTGAAGGAAGAAAGCACACAGAAAAATTACAGCTTTTTTAAATACTAATCTATGGTGATTGACATTAGCACACTATATAAGTGCAGTGTTATTATTGATCTCACAACTTTCAACTCAACAGTTCAAGCATTTAATACTTATAATACAAGCATATAATTCTTAAGTATGAAATAATTAAAAACATTGTTTTCTTTCATTTAATCCTGTATGTGGAAAACAAAAAGTAGAGCAAGTACAGAACCCTGTGGAACACTTGTGGTCTCCCTGAGTGGGTGTATTTTGGTATGGACTTTGGCACAATCTCTCTGGACCCCAAATCCCCCCATCATGCTGTTATATAATTCAAAGCTGAATTTTACTCAGAGCTCGTTTAAAACAAAACATTTGTATGACTTCTCTGCAACTTTGTCTAATTTAAAATTGAATGGGCAGTTACTTTAAATATGTAGTTAGCTGTTTAGAAACAATGCAGATTTCATAAGAAACAGCTCTCTTGCATCGTCTGGGAAAGCGAAATCGCTCCAGCCAACCTATTTTTTAAAACCACTGTAATGGCAGAATGAAAACTGGATAGTTAATGAAACAATGTATTGTTTTACTTCTGTTTTTCAGCCAATTAAATTTCAGAATTTCCAAGCTACTTTATTTAAAAGGAATGACTTAATCCTGTCGAAATGTGAATAAGGAGACAGACACATAGTAGGAACCCTTGTCGATTTCCATCTTGTTTATTCATACATCTCCACACTGGGCAGCAGTCAGGGGGCTTCTGTCATTTCGGAGATAGACTTTTCTGAGCTGCCGTGCTCCTTTGCATCCAAAGTGCACATTGAGCTAAAATGATGTTCATAAAAGGTCACTGGAATCATCATTGAAATTCTAGATTTAACCACCCAGCCAAATGGACACATCTTTTAGTTTGTTTAATCACATTTCATTGACTAGCTCTGGTGTGGACTAGCTACTATGGTGAGAAACAGGATTAACCAATCAGAATCATGCATTTTTCTTGTAGCCAGCTAGCTACAGTCTGAGCTCAGGGATATTGAGGTGACATGCAATGAAGTATAGGAAGTTTAATGCAAGAGGAGAAAAATAAAGTGTAGAGCTGGTTTCATGAGGTATGTCATTTACCCCTATTACTAGCATATTATTCTAATCATAAAGGTATTTTATGGCAACATCAATAACATGGCATTGGTCAACAGCAAATCATTAAATAATAAATGGTTATATAACAAATATTTCCTAGCTGTACCACTGCTACGTACAGATGTTAGGCACAAAGGCCCTTATTCATCGAAGTTGCATAGAAAGGAGTACAGATTTGTACACAAGTACAGAATGAGAGTACAAAGCTTCTGTCTTAACATCATGAAACAATTGTATGACATGAAATTTCATATGACTGTTTAAGCGCAAGTGATTTAAGCACAAATGATGAATTAGCTTCAGCTGCATGGAAACAAACCCCCACTAATACCTTTGGGGGCATGTCATATATGCATATTACATGTAAATAACGATATTTATCTCATATACATCCAAAATATTTATTTGACCGAACCTGAGTTAGAGGTGCTTTTGTCAGAGATTGTTGTCACTTGTCACCAACGGTACTATATATTGGACTTTCACACCCACATCCTGAAATAGATGCTCAGATTGGTATTTTTTTTTAAAACTTTTGCTAGCTTCTTGGTTCTTGTGTTTTTGCCTTAACCCACTGATCTTGACTAAGTTTTTGGATTTGTCTACCTGCCTTTTATTAAAGTACGCTCAAATGCAACTGCATCCATTTCAGCCTCCCATTATATGACATATATGGACTATATTTATGGAAAGGTTTTAAAACAGGTCAGATAAGATTTAATCGAAGCTTTATGTATAATTATACTTACTTATTTAAAAAACCGAAAAGTAGACTACCACGATGAGTAAAATCGCATCCTGTTTTGCATTAACCTCAAAAATGCATAATGACATCCAGTTGTCTGTCAATAACATGCCTGTCCAATAAGACTCAGCACCCAAATTCACTGTGCCTGTTGTATGCAAATTCTCCTAGCTATTCAATCTGTTTTTTTGCTATTGACTAGTGAGTTGATAGGGTGGTTAGCATGTTTGCCTTGTGCCTCTGGGGCTGGTGGTTCAATTCCTGCCTCTACTAAACCCCATTACCTCTTTAAACTGAAAGAGACCCTTGGGACCCTTAAACATGTATGAATAAACAACACTTAATTAATGTTAGGGTCAAATCTGAGTCTGATGGTGTGGTCTAAGTTGAAAGTATTAACATCCCCCTGCTATAGTCATGACTGTAGTGATAATACTATATGCTATAGTCATAATACGTTATTGATCCACCCAAAAATAATTGGAACTTTTGAAAATTCCCCAAATGTGAATATCTTGACTGCATAAATCTGGCAGTGAGTAACTTTTCACAGATCACTGGTATTTAAATTGTAACTGTACAAACTTTCCAACTGTACAACTTTACAAATGTCCTTATATTGTATATTTGGGTAACATATAATGTATTTTTTTTTATCTCAGCGAAGGACTACAGAATATGTTAAGTGTTCAGACCAAGTGTGAAAATGCCCTTATAGTGCCTTAAAGTTTGGACACATTTGAATGCACAATTCTCATCATTTTAAAGAGATTTTTGCCCTCATACATCTTTTATTTGGCAATTAATGCTTCTTATTCTGATTGGTGTTTTCTGTTAGACTGAAGACACTATGTGTGTGTGTGTGTGTGTGTGTGTGTGTGTGTGTGTGTGTGTGTGTGTGTGCGTGTTTTAATATTTGTTACTTCATGGCACAACAAAACACATCTTCATGAAATACTGAAACATTCCCATAACACTGAATTAATGTTGGAATATCTGGCAGCTTTATATCTGATAGAAATATCTGACAATATTGAATATATGGGGACAACTGCATTTTTTGTTTCAGCTTTTATTAAAAAAAAAAGTAAACTTAAGGAGCGAAACTGTCTCCTTTGGGTTTTTAAGGTGAAGTTTAGGTGTAGCATAGCATTAATTAGCTGCATTAATAATTATGTAAATGGAAGGACCTCACTAGGATAGTAAGACAAACGTGTGTATGGGGAGGGGGGCAGAGGTGGGTGAGGAGGGATGTCACATTGTGACAAAAGTCCACTGTTTCCTACTCCACACCTCACTGCACTGAGAGCTGGGAATTTGCCGTCCTTTTCCTGTAGGTCCTTTCCTCTCTCTCTCTCTCTCTCTCTCTTTCTGCCTCTGCTTTTCTCTATCTCTCCTTCTTACTTTTTTCTCTCTTGCTTTCACATCAAACTGCCATCCTCTCCATCAGCTCCTCTCCATTACCCTAATTATTAATCATGGGCACCAGTTATGTAGACATCATATCAATTCTTTCCTTTATGATTATATACTTTAAGTTCTTTTACTTTCTCCTCTCTCACCTACTTATCCTGACATTAAACAGAGGTAGAAGCACATTATACAATATTTTACTTTAGTGTATTGGTTTCATAAAACTTTGGGAGATATACACAAAGCGTTAGTGGAGCAGAAATGCTTCTTTCAGCTAAGATGTGTGAGCACACTCTTCATGCAGGTCTGTGGAATGAGTTTCAAAGTTGCCTGTGGGGCACTGTGTGTCTTGGAGGCAGATTATTGTGAGCTATTTGGCTCAAAGACAGTTGAAGGGAAAAGCCTTCTCTGTTATGACACCTGTAGCTCTGTGTTAAGTCATTACAGAAATTTGGAGGCAGGTCTTTGGCGAGACTACTTTCAGATGAAGGGGGATGTATCTGAGCTGGCATATGTTCATCTGTAATTTCCAGCCAATTCAAACCTGACAATCTCTTCCCAGCCCACACCACACACACACACACACACACACCAATTTAGGGGTTTCTCATCAAAGGGGGTACTTCTGCAATCTTTTACATTTTTTATTTGTAAATAACTTTGCAAACCCCCCCTCCCCCCCGAAACTTCAGTATTATGAGCTAACTAGCTCATTCATGCAATTCTAATCAGCACACACAACACACAGAGTCTCACCTGCAGCAATATCTTATTCCCATCGTAATCCTTGGTTTGCCAACGTATGTCACTGATTGGTCTACAGGGATAGGGCAGAAGTGGTATGAGTCCACCCATATTTGTCACACGTATCTCCATAAAGGTGCATTCTGTGGGGGTAGGATCCTGTCCTCGTGGCGACCTCTTAAATGATAGCTGAATCTCCATATGGTGGTTGGAGTAGACCACACAGAAGCTATAAAGCCTGTTTCTCTGTGCTAGAGGACGACGCAGAAGCAGTCTGTAGAGACGCACCTGATCATTGTAGGTCTCATATCTGCAATAAATAGTGAATCTTACAATCTCCTTTCCATGTACCTGCCGCAAGGCCCAGAGTGGTGTTCCAGGGGCTAGTATGAAGAAATCCTGCATTACTGGGGAAAATGATAAGTCTTTTACTTGCTCTGTGTGGTGGTAACGCCATGGAGGGCGCCTCAGCTGCTGCTCATGGCTCTCTTCCCTTCCAGAACCTTCTTGCAGGAAGAGGATGACAGATAAGCACGGACGAAGAGATAGTTGGAGGTCCGTGAGGCACTGTGGCCTCAGTTGGGGCCTTTCTGCTCGCTCTGACACCCTGAAGAGGGTCAGTTGTGGGTGGAGGAGGGAGAGGAGTTGGTCTGCAGCACTTTGGAGTGTTTTTGCCTCACCTGGATCTGTTATGATGTGAACAGAAACGAGGAAGGGGTCTTGCAGGAGGTCTCCCATAGACAAATCCCATGGACATGGACAATGAAAAAGAGTTGGACTGAGAGGAAAGCAATGAACATATAACTGAAAACAAATTTTAGGAAAACAAAACATTTAGACATTTAAAACAATGCTTCCATCGAAAACCCTACATACAGTTTCCTGTAGACTAGAGTGTCAAACATATGGCCCGTGGGCCAGGATCAACCCAATAAATGTTCTGATCTGGCACAGTGTGGACCGTAACAGATTTGAAATATTAGAAAAAAGAGCTAGTCTTTGTTAATCCACTAGGGGCAAAATAGTGTAGTAAACTCAGTGCCATAAAATCTACCAATGACAAAATGTGTGAATGATGTAATTCTTTAAGCTGTAACCATGGCTCTTTCCAAAAGATCTAACTTAGGGTTTTCACAGCAATGGAGGTACTTCTGCAATCTTTTATATTTTTTATTTGTAAATAATTTTGCAAACTATATTGATCCCCCTAAACTTCTGATGTGATCTCAGTGACTTTGCCCAGTCTCTAGAGTTTACACAAAATGGTACAAAAACATCCAGTGAGCAGCAGTTGTGCAGGCAGAAATGCCTTGTTGAAGAGAGGTCAGAGGAGAGTGGCCAGACTAGTTTTAGCTTGGATTAGATTGGACAGGATTGCTATGAACACAAATAACCACTGTTTACAACCATGGTGAGCAGAAAAGTATCTCAGAATACACAATGCATCCCAGTGGTTTCCACTCTGATCAGCCAAAAACAGGAATGTGAGCACAGGCTCACCAACTTAACAGTTGAAATTTGGAAAAACATCATCTGGTCTTTTTTTCCAGTCTTCCACAGGTCTTCTGCTGTTGTAGCCCATTTGCCTCAAGGTTTGATGTGTTATGCATTCTGAGATGTGCACGCGCACGCACACACACACACACACACAAGTAAAATAATTAATTAGAAATAGTAAAGAGGATTAATTTCTGCACTGAACAGGAGGTGTTTATTTGTTCTCACCTTTACTTGCAAAGATATTTTTATGCTTTTTGTGATAAAGTAGAAATGAAAAAAGCCAGTGGAGTGATTGATTCATTAAATGTATTTTCTATATGTCATGTTTCTAGGTATTTCCATTAATACATTAGTAGAATCCACAAAACACACACATATCATAAGCCAGGAATTATGTTTTTCAATAATAATTATTTTGGGATATTTGTCCTTTATCATTATAAAATAGGAAAAGAAGTTAAAGTTCTACTTTAAACTATTTCTTGTGTACTGGTAGTACAGTACACTGGGCTACTTACACCTTTTCCTCATTCCCTCTTTCTCTCACTCATTCAGCTTTCGCTCCCTCCTCACTCAGGGGACTTGTCCTACTTTGTTTGTTGTTCAAGGTTGAGGGCATGATGGGGCGAGGGAACGCTGTGCTCTTACAAACTTACACACACAAACAGAACCCCCCCATATATACAAACTCACCGGCAGCAGACCTCAGTGCTGTTACTGTATTGCCTTCCTGTAAATTGTAAACGATTACATGTAATTAAACACACTTTCACAGAATTACCTCTGCAACAATTTACATCAGTTAAACCCAGTTGAAAACAGAAGATAAATTCAGTGCAAAAGTCACTCCAGTACATTTGCAGTGAAGTCAAATTTACTTTTGTCTTCAAACATTTGAGAATTTTTCAACCTTGAAAGTCCACAGCTGACTAATGTACTGTAAACTTTCTACTGTTAATGAAAATTCAGGAACATACAAGAGATGGTTAATAATGACTAGTTATAAGTTACTAATGTTAGTCCACAAATTATTACAATTATTAGTCATAAACCATAGCTTTCTCTCTGGCCATTTAGAAACAGGGACTGCAATATTGAAATTACATTACTGTCTAAATCTACACCGTGCTCAATTTAGGTACACTTACTTAGTATCTACCCTCATTGGCCCTTTTATCAGGTCAGCTTAACATAGAGGTTAGTTTGTAGGTTTATAATTACTGAATATAGCCCATCTGTTGCTCTGCAGTTTGTCAGCCCTTCTCTGCCCTCTTTTTAACATGGGATGGAAAATAGACAAGAAAATATAGTTAGCTGGCTACCTGGCAAGATCATGTTAAATGGGTTGATGTGAGTCTGATGGGACAAAGCTGGCAAAATAGTCTCAGTGCTATCATGAGACAAAAAGTCTGACATATTTATTAGCCGTTTATTATAACAAAGTTCAGAGAAATTCACAATGAAACTTTCCATTTCCTGTTTCATCTGCCCTTCCACTAAGGAGACACCTCTATCCTGCTTTTACTGAATAGTCTGAAGGTGAACAGAGACACAGAGCAGACTATTTAAATAAACAATCGTCCATGACAGTAAAAGGTAAAACAGTTTTATGGCCATGATTCAATAATGGTTCCACTGCATGAACGCTTAGGACTTAATGTCCCACTTTATGATGGACTATTTCCAAGGGTTAGATGAATAACTCCTTTTATAAAATTGACTAGTACTAAGAACAGTTAAATAAATAAAATTAGTTTAATTTTCTAATTTTTGTTTTATGATTACTTCCAATTAATGAAAAAAATAAAAACATGTTGTGACAAGTATAACGGAAATCGTGTATATATATATATATATATATATATATACACACATATATATATATATATATATATACACACAGACACACACACACATATATATATATATCCTCCAGAACAATGTCCTCCAGAACTTTTCAGACATATTTTATATTATATATATTTTTTCAGATAGCCTTTAAGAATGTCTTTGACAAAAGAAGAACGTATTGAAATCATTCTCATTGCTGGATCGGGAAGCTGTCGCAAGGTTGCGATGGACTTTAAAAGGAAACAAGCACATCACACAGTACACTGATGCAAACTGTGTTGAGAGAGACAACTCCGTGTGTGTTTACAAAGAAATGGCAATCATGTAGATGATGTTTTGTAAATAAAGTTACATTTTGCTAAAATTTCCCCATGTATGGACATCCTGTGTGTGTATATATATATATATATATATATATATATATATATATATATATATATATATATATATATATATATATATATATATGTACTGGTCAGCCATGACATTAAAACCACTGACAGCTGAAATGAATAACATTGTTTATCTCAGTACAATGGCACCTGACAAGGGGTGGGATATATTAGTCAGCAAGTGAATAGTCAGTTCTTGATGTTGATGTGGTGGAAGCAGGAAAACTGGGCAAGCATAAAGATCTGAGCATCTTTGACAAGAGCCAAATGGTGTTGGCGAGGGTCGGAGCACCTCCAAAATGGTAGGTCTTGTGGGGTGTTCCCGGTATTCAGTGGTTAGTACCTACCAAAAGTGGTCCAATGAAGGACAACCGGTGAACCAGCGACAGGGTCATGGGCACCCAAGGTTCGTTAATGCTTGTGGGGAGTGAAAGCTAGCCCATCTGGACTGAACCCACAGAAGAGCTACTGTAGCACAAATTGCTGAAAAATTTAATGCTGGCTATGATAGAAAGGTTTCAAAACACACAGTGCGTAGCCACAGACTTGTCAGAGTGCCCATGCTGTCCCCTCTCCACTTCCGATAGAACTTACAATGTGCACGTGAGCATCAGAACTGGACCATGGAGCATGAAGATGGCCGGGTGAGAGCAGAGGCAATGTGATGCTCTGAGCAATGTTCTGCTGGGTATCCTTGGGTCCTGGCATTCATGTGGATGTTACTTTGACACATACAACCTACCTAAACATTGCTGGAGACCAAGTACACCCCTTCATGGCAACAGTATTTCCTAATGGCAGTAGCCTCTTTTAGCAGGATAATGCGCTCTGCCACACTGCAAAAATTGTTCAGGAATGGTTTGAGGACCATGACAAAGAGTTCAAGGTGTTGACTTAGCCTCAAAAATTCCCCAGATCTCAATCCAATCGAGCATCTGTGTGATGTGCCAGACAAACAAGTCCAATCCAGGGAGGCCCCACCTCGCAACTTACAGGACCTAAAGGATCTGCTGCTAACGTCTTGGTGCCAGATACCTTCAGAGCACATACCTTGGTGCACACCTTCAGAGGTCTTGTGGAGTCCATGCCTTGACGAGTCAGAGGTGTTTTGGTGGCACAAAGGGACCTAAACAATATTAGGCAGGTGGTTTTAATGTTATGGCTGATCAGTGTTTGTGTGTGTGTTTGGACACCAACAATTTTCATAATTTTGCCACTGGATTTGAACACTGGATACCACCACAATGGATTTGAAAGGAAGCAATCAAGATGTGACTGAAGTGTAGACTTTCAGCTTTAATTCAAGAGGTATAACAAAAATATTGCATTAATCATTTAGGAATTACAGACATTTTTACATAGTCCCTCCATTTTCACAGGCTCAAAAGTAATTGGACAATTGACTGATAAGCAGTTTCATGGTCAGGTGTTTCCTCAATATTTCATGTCAAATTAAGGAGATAAAAGGTCTAGAGTTGATTCCAAGTGCTGAATTTGCATTAGGTAGCTGTTCATGGGAACTCTCAATATGTGATTCAAAGTGGTGTCGATGCAAGTGAAGGAGGCCATCATTAGGCTGAAATAACAAAACAGACCTATCAGAGAGATAGCAGAGACTTTAGGACTTTAGCTGTGGATGGAAAGGAGGTGGGTCAAACCAGCATGGTGATTCTCCTCTGTGTCTTGTTACTGCCAGTCTACTTATTTGTGTCTCTTTGTGCTTTCAGTGACCCTTGTAACTGGCCAGAGAGAGAGTGAGAGTGTGATACAGCTGGCAGAGCTGTACCCACCTACCCACCCATACACAGAACTGGAACCTGATGGAGCGAAAGCAACAAGTCTGGGACAGACCCATTTTCTGTTGTTGTCCTGTTTTTGTTCTACAACAACTAAAGTGGATGATCACAGAATTCTTTCCTTGTTGAAGAAAAACCCCTTCACAACATCTAGCCAAGTCAAGAACACTCTTGACGAGGTATGTGTATCGTTGTCAAAGTCTACAATCAAGAGACGCCTTCATGAATGTAAGTACAGTGGGTTTACCTCAAGATACAAGCCACTGGTAACTCTCAAGAACAGAAAGGTCCTATTAGACTTTGCTAGAAATCATCTAAAAAAGTCTGCCCAGTTCTGGAACAAGATTCTTTGGACAGATGAAACCAAGATTAACTTGTACCAGAATGATCAGAAGAGTATGGAGAAGGAAAGGAAGGGCTCCAAAGCATACCACATCATTTGTCAAACATGGTGGAGGCAGTGGTTATGGCATGGGCACGTATGGATGCCAACAGAACTGGGTCACTGGTGTTTATTGATGATACGACTGCTGATAGAAGTAGCAGGATGAATTCTCAAGTGTATAGGGCTATATTGTCTGCTCAGATTCAGTCAAATGCTGCAAAAATGATAGGACGGCGCTTCAGAGTACGGATGGATATTGACCCAAAACATACTGCGAAAGCAACCCAAGAGCTTCTTAAGGCAAACAAACGGAATGTTCTTAAATGGCTGAGTCAGTCACGTGACCTCAACTCAACTGAGCATGCAGATTGGTTCGAGCTGCCAGGAAGGATTTGGTAACTCATAAAGTCACTCTTTACATTCAAACTTGAAGATTAGAAAAAAAATCACCTGGTCTTTATCCATTCTTCAACTGTTCAGTTTGGGTGAGCATGTGCCCGTGACAGCCTCAGATTCTTGCTCTTGGCTGACAGGAGTCGAACCTGATGGGTTCTTCTGTTGTTGTAGCCCATCCACCTCAAGGTTTGATGTGTTGTGCATTCTGGGATGCTTTTCTGCTCATCACGGTTGTAAAGAGTGCTTACTTGAGTTACAATAGACTTCTTGTCAGCTCAGACCAGTCTGGTCATTCTCCTCTGATCTCTCTCATCAACAAGGTGTTTCAGTATGCAGACCCTCCGCTCACAGGATGTTTTTTGTTTTTCGCACAGTTTTGTTGTGTGAAAGAGCCTGTTGTGTGTGAAAATCCCAGGAGAGCAGCAGTTTCTGAAATACTGAAACCAGCCCATCTGGCACCAACAACCATCACCATGGTTAAAGTCATAGAGATCACACTTCTTCTTCATTCTGATGTTTGATGTGAACATAACTGAAGGTCTTGACCTGTATCTGCATGATTTTTTTGCATTATGCTGCTGCCACCTGATTGAATGATTGGATAACTGCATAAATGAGCAGGTGTACAGGTGTTCCTATTAAACTTCAATAGAGAACACAGCTAGATGCCCACCAAGAAAGCACAGGCAGGTCTGCAGTTGCAGTGGGAAAGCTGGGCATTTCCAGGATCAGCCTACATGGAAGTGGGAATACTGAACCAGATCCCTGATGCGCTGCAGGCCTCCCCCGATTGAGCAGGAACGTACCGCGTGTCATTGAGTACACAAGAGAGTACACATCAGGCCTTCGTGTACTCAGGGTTTAATCAAACCACTGTCCATCGAATCCTGATTCACTGCAGGGCATTGGGGAATGTGCGATTGGTGAAGGTGAGGTGTGTGCACAGGGATGTTCACAAAAATCCACTGGTCCCAGTCAGTATTAAATTCCGGGGGGCAAAAGCATAAAATGGAGGTGGTGGTTAGTCCTTGCCTCACCCATCCACCTTGGCAGGGATTCCCCTGTGGGATTTTCACTTGGAGCAGTCATGCGATGAGACCCTGAGGCATGTCTTTCGACCAAGTGATGGTCAGCAAATTCAGCCTAATGTTGCGCTCTCCTACCCGTATTTCCCAATTATTAAGGGTAGGTTATATTGAGTGACACAGGACACTTGAACTAAAGAGGAAACGACCCAGTTGTTCGTACAAAAGAGCCATCGGGAAATTATTCCAGGTGGCTCACCATATTCTGATGGTGGGGCACTTATGGCAGGATGAGACACTAAACCAACTAATGGCTCGTTTTTATTGGCCGGGCATTTGCGGCAATGTTTGCAGGTGCTGGGCGGCATGTTGCGAATGTCAGCTGGTGAATCTGCTGGCCACCCCAAAAGCATCATTAAGTCCATTAACCTTAATCTAGGTCCCGTTTGAAAGAATTGGTATGGTATTGGTATTGGTTGGGCTATTAGAAAGGTGCACACAAGGATATCGCTTTGTGTTAGTCCTGGTGGATTATGCAATGTGATATCCGGAAGCTATGCCTCTGTGCAACCTCACAGCATACAGTGTTTCAGAGGCACTCTTCTGTGTTATCTTCCGAGTCGGGATCCCAAAAGAGATCCTGACTGACCAAAGCACTATGTTTATGTCACGGACACTGTGCAAGTTCCGGAGGTAAGTCTAAAAAGTGAGGCCCAATTCACCCCAGTCCACTGTGGAGACCACCTTTCACCGTCCCAGAGAGCACAGGTTGCCAGGTTGCAAGAGGAAGTGTTTTCACCTCTACCCGGTTGCACGGATCTCATAGAACACTAATGAGACTCCTCCAGGTGTGGTTGTATGCATCCCATACTGGTTACCTGAAAAACAAACAAAAAAAGTGGTTCGGGATGAACTCAAGGCTAGGCTCAACATGTAAATAATCCAGGAGTCCCACAGTGACTGGAGCAGCCTTGGTGTTCTTGGTGTTTTTGTGTGGACTTTAGCAAAATCAACATGGTGTCTAAATTTGACGCATATCCGATGCCTCACATTGATGATATTCTCGATCTGTTAGGCACGGCTCGCTTTTATTAGACACTGGACTTAACCAAGGGGTATTGGTAGATTTCCTTGACTCCAATATCTCGAGAGAAAACTGACTTTTCCACTCTTTTTGGGTTACACCAATTTTTATCACCATTCCATTTGGATTGTTTGGAGCCCCAGCAACGTTTCAGTGTCTCATGGACAGAATCATCCACCTGCACAATGCATATGCCGCTGCTTATTTAGATGACAATGATTGGCAGCAGTATTTACAACATCTGAGGGCTGTCCTGAGATAGTTGAAATTGACAGGACTCACAGCGAACCTGAAGAAGCGTGCAATTGGGCGGGTCAAATTACGGTATCTGAGATTCCACTTGGCCATAGGCAGTTGCATCCCCAAATTGATAAGACAGCAGTGATTGCCTGCCTGAGACACAAGATCAAAAAGGGTGTGAGGCAGTTCCTGGGGCTGGCTGGCTATTATATGAGGTTTGTACCTAATTTTTCGGATGTCACCAGCCCGCTGACTGACCTCACTAAGAAAGGAGTGCCAGATCCGGTCCAATGGATGGAGTCGTGTGAGCAGGCTTTCTGCCAGGTAAAAGCGGTTTTGCGTGGGGGGGGCGCTATTGCATTCTCCTGCCTTTTCTCTCCCCTTTGTTTGGCAGACTGACTTGTTGGACAGAGGGCTGGGGGCTTTGTGCTTTCAGGGACTCCCGTAACTGGCGAGAGAGAAAAGAGAGTGCAAGATAGCTGGCGGAACTTGCAAGACACGCACAATACACACACACACACACATTCACACACAGCATGAACTTGATCTTGACGGATAGAAAGCTGCGACACTGGACAGACCAGTGTTTTGATTTTGTTGGGTTTGTTGAAAGTGCGCTGAAAAGCATGGACTGAATTAATGTGAGCCCGGAGCGCCGCTAAAATTCCGCCTGTCTCCCGAGTCTTTCTCTACAGTCTCCCACACCAGGGTTCCACAAGGGTGTACTTATTTTTTTTCCCATGTGGTTTCTGTATGTTGGTTTACGTTTTGGGGAAAAAATGACTACATATTGAAATCTGTTGTTTTTTGTTGTTGCTGTCACTTTATTTGGTTATTTGTTTGTTTATAGAAGTTGGTGAGGACCACACAATCATTATATAGGCCCTGACATAGAACATAGAATTGAAGGAGGGTGTACTTTTTTCCCATGACTGTATTTGCTTTCTTCTCTTGTCTCAGTCAGCACTGTTTATATAAGAGGGCATTAAGAGATGTACGTGTTCCTGTGTGTGTTTGTGTGTGTGTGTGTGTGTGTGTGTGTGTGTCTTTCAGAGCAACCATGTACTTCCAGATTAAAGGGCTATTATTGGATATAATCCCTCCACTGGGAAACAAGAGAATTAGGGAAAGGTCATATACTGTAAACAGAAGTGCAACACCCAAGTAGCTCTTAGATTTGAGAGAGAGAGAGAAAGAGAGAGAGAGAGAGAGAGAGAGAGAGAGAGAGTGTCACTTACTGTTTGTTGTTGATGACACTGGACTGGAGTCTCGCCTGGAGACAGACAGACAGACAGAAAGATAGACAGACACCAGCTCTGTGAGGTGCTTTGAATATGAAAAAAAAACAGCCCTCATAATAGAGATAATGTTATATCTGCAAAACCATGAATCTGAAATTAGAAATTAGTCCATCTTTCATTGCAGCACGACTGGCACTTACAATAGCACTGCCATTAAGACTTATATGACAAAATTATAAAAATATGAAAAATATGACAGAATTTATTACAGAATTGAATTTATGAAGAATTACCAAAAATGCCCCCTCCCTACACACAACAGATGAACAGATTGATCAAGAGGGAAACAGAAATTGCCATCTTGCTCTAGTTCATTTCTGGAGACTTAATCAAATAGCCAACCACTTATTCATGTTTCGCATCCTATTGGTTTGCATCTACACTCCAGGCTGCTGTACTGTATCTCTTACCCAGCGGTTTCTGCTCCCCGATCTGCGCGCTCATGTTCGGTCGAGTTCTTCTTCATCTCAGATGAAAATGACATTCATGTCCTTTATGGCGCACAATTCTCCCGGTTTTTCCCCCTCACAAGCCTGAAGCCCATAAAATAAAACAAAACATTCCCGTAACTTTTCCCTGTGAAACAGGTAACTTTAAACTTCGTAAATAACCGTTCACTGCGTTAGGATGCTTTTTTGGACGTCGCCTATCCTGCGTCTGGCGTAATGACTCGCGGCGGTGATGAAGGCCGGGGCGCGCGCTGCTCCGCGGACCACCTTTCACGCCAAATCCCACGGCGTGCTCGCGCCCCGCTGCCGCCACCCGGAGGTTAAACGTGGTCAACAAAGTCACGACTCAGTTCAGTTATTCGATTTCCTCTAAAAAATGCACCAGTTTTATTTAGATTCAGTACTCAGATTCAGGAAACAGAACATTAAGTGAAAAAGTGAGTAGCTGTAGGGTCACAACACAAATTTTGGCTGTGCGACAGTGTAAATTTGTACGACGACGTTTTAGGGTCGCTGTTTAAAAAAATAAAAATACAAGATTTTGAGAATAAAGTCGTAATACTATGACAGGATATGGTGCATATTAGAGCAATGACAATAAAGAAATATTTTACTAGAGAAACTTTGAAAGGAATGTGCAAGAAGAAAGGAAATGGTCTCTTTTGTTGGAGGAGAGACTGCAGGCAGTGGTGGATGGAAACATCTGCGGCGCAACAGCTGTCCTGTGATCAAGCGCACAATGCGTTATGGCACGTGAACGCGCCTTTTCTCATTTCTTCCCCTTTTCTTCCTCTCTTTCTTTGTTGTATAGACAGACCTATGTGGCGTCATGACATCAGCATAGCTCATGGCTCATAGGCTCTGGCATGGTGTTCTGTTAATTAATTCAGATGTTAAAAAAAGAAGTAGGGGGAAAAACACGAGGTGATCAGGTCTGAATGGGCTTTACCACTCAGCTGAAGAGCTAGCTTTTTATGCATGTCTGTAGCTGCTTTATTGGGTCTTTCTTTTGTCCTCTGATCCACCAGTGCTTTCCCACCAGTGCGTACCTCACCATGTCCACTGCCTTCGCATTTGTCTGACACTTAGGAAGGAGGTTTTTGGCTGAGCTGGAGCTTGTGTATTACTGTAGACATTGGAGTTCTATTCCTGCATTGTTTCAGAATGCTACTGTGCTGCTGTGCCTTCCTCATGACTGGGAGGGTCTGTTACACCCTGCAACCACAACCACAACTAATCGTCCCCAGACATGTGTGCCATGCAAGATTTCACAACATGCTCACAGACTAATTAGAGGAGAGAAATGGTAAGAGAGAAGCCAACGGTCACTTGAAAAGAGTTGCAAGACAACCTGATAGCAGCAGAAATAACAGTTACACAGAGAACAATAGTCAGTGAACTGCGCAATGATCATCTTTATTCCTACACCTCGCACAAAAGTCCCCTGCTAAAAAAGCAGCACAGAACATGCATCTGAAACATAAACACAATCATTTAGACAAATAACTCTAACCTTTAATTTTGCCACAGGTTTTTCCACAGTGTTTACCTCAGAGGTAAAATCCTAAAATTGTACAGGAGCTTGTTTTCCTCAAGACAGGTACACCATAAATGAAATATGAAAAGACACAACAGTTTAGCATAGTGGAGTGGCATGACTTTTGTAAAAAGCTTCAAGTGTGTTAGATTTCCTTGTAATTTACCAGAATGGCTAAACTTCAGTTCTGCTGCAGTTTTCCCACAGTATTTAGTATTTAGTAAACCAGTTTTTTTTTTAAATTTTTTTTTAAGTACCACTTTGCCCTTTTTCTTGGGCAGGAGCTATAAAAGATATCAGGGTTGAGGCGGGCTCACCAAGGCACCTTACTCTGAGCCAGATTACTAGTTCCCAATCACTTATAGAGATAGCCATTCTTTCCCATTCTCTGACTGTTTAAGCTCTCTTTGAACTGTCTGTGGGTTTGCAGTTCTGTCCCTTACTTCACTCTAGCCGTTCTTCTTGTTCTGGTCTTTGAGGGTTCCCAGAGAAAGGATCAATGTAGGCACTAGGTGGTAGCAGTTGAATTGCTAGCCAGAGATATGAATAAAAGCAAGGCTCTTAGCTGTTTATTTCTTGTTTAGAGTCAGATATGGGCTACAGATTGCATTAAGACCTATTATGCCCCTCCTTTTCCCACTGAACAGAGCTGAAACAATTACAATTTAAACCAGTTTTTTTTTTTTTATTTTTTTTAAGTACCACTTTGCCCTTTTTCTTGGGCAGGAGCTATAAAAGATATCAGGGTGGAGGCGGGCTCACCAAGGCACCTTACTCTGAGCCAGATTACTAGTTCCCAATCACTTATAGAGATAGCCATTCTTTCCCTTTCTCTGACTGTTTAAGCCCTCTTTGAACTGTCTGTGGGTTTGCAGTTCTGTCCCTTACTTCACTCTAGCTGTTCTTCTTGTTCTGGTCTTTGAGGGTTCCCAGAGAAAGGATCAATGTAGGCACTAGGTGGTAGCAGTTGAATTGCTAGCCAGAGATATGAATGAAAGCAAGGCTCTTAGCTGTTTATTTCTTGTTTAGAGTCAGATATGGGCTACAGATTGCATTAAGACCTATTATGCCCCTCCTTTTCCCACTGAACGGAGCTGAAACAATTACAATTTAAACCAGTTTTTTTTTTAAAATTTTTTTTAAGTACCACTTTGCCCTTTTTCTTGGGCAGGAGCTATAAAAGATATCAGGGTGGAGGCGGGCTCACCAAGGCACCTTACTCTGAGCCAGATTACTAGTTCCCAATCACTTATAGAGATAGCCATTCTTTCCCATTCTCTGACTGTTTAAGCCCTCTTTGAACTGTCTGTGGGTTTGCAGTTCTGTCCCTTACTTCACTCTAGCCGTTCTTCTTGTTCTGGTCTTTGAGGGTTCCCAGAGAAAGGATCAATGTAGGCACTAGGTGGTAGCAGTTGAATTGCTAGCCAGAGATATGAATAAAAGCAAGGCTCTTAGCTGTTTATTTCTTGTTTAGAGTCAGATATGGGCTACAGATTGCATTAAGACCTATTATGCCCCTCCTTTTCCCACTGAACAGAGCTGAAACAATTACAATTTAAACCAGTTTTTTAAAAAAATTTTTTTTTAAGTACCACTTTGCCCTTTTTCTTGGGCAGGAGCTATAAAAGATATCAGGGAGGAGGCGGGCTCACCAAGGCACCGTACTCTGAGCCAGATTACTAGTTCCCAATCACTTATAGAGATAGCCATTCTTTCCCTTTCTCTGACTGTTTAAGCCCTCTTTGAACTGTCTGTGGGTTTGCAGTTCTGTCCCTTACTTCACTCTAGCCGTTCTTCTTGTTCTGGTCTTTGAGGATTCCCAGAGAAAGGATCAATGTAGGCACTAGGTGGTAGCAGTTGAATTGCTAGCCAGAGATATGAATAAAAGCAAGGCTCTTAGCTGTTTATTTCTTGTTTAGAGTCAGATATGGGCTACAGATTGCATTAAGACCTATTATGCCCCTCCTTTTCCCACTGAACAGAGCTGAAACAATTACAATTTAAACCAGTTTTTTTTAAAAATTTTTTTTTAAGTACCACTTTGCCCTTTTTCTTGGGCAGGAGCTATAAAAGATATCAGGGTTGAGGCGGGCTCACCAAGGCACCTTACTCTGAGCCAGATTACTAGTTCCCAATCACTTATAGAGATAGCCATTCTTTCCCATTCTCTGACTGTTTAAGCTCTCTTTGAACTGTCTGTGGGTTTGCAGTTCTGTCCCTTACTTCACTCTAGCCGTTCTTCTTGTTCTGGTCTTTGAGGGTTCCCAGAGAAAGGATCAATGTAGGCACTAGGTGGTAGCAGTTGAATTGCTAGCCAGAGATATGAATAAAAGCAAGGCTCTTAGCTGTTTATTTCTTGTTTAGAGTCAGATATGGGCTACAGATTGCATTAAGACCTATTATGCCCCTCCTTTTCCCACTGAACAGAGCTGAAACAATTACAATTTAAACCAGTTTTTTTTTTTACATTTTTTTTAAGTACCACTTTGCCCTTTTTCTTGGGCAGGAGCTATAAAAGATATCAGGGTGGAGGCGGGCTCACCAAGGCACCTTACTCTGAGCCAGATTACTAGTTCCCAATCACTTATAGAGATAGCCATTCTTTCCCTTTCTCTGACTGTTTAAGCCCTCTTTGAACTGTCTGTGGTTTTGCAGTTCTGTCCCTTACTTCACTCTAGCTGTTCTTCTTGTTCTGGTCTTTGAGGGTTCCCAGAGAAAGGATCAATGTAGGCAGTAGGTGGTAGCAGTTGAATTGCTAGCCAGAGATATGAATAAAAGCAAGGCTCTTAGCTGTTTATTTCTTGTTTAGAGTCAGATATGGGCTACAGATTGCATTAAGACCTATTATGCCCCTCCTTTTCCCACTGAACAGAGCTGAAACAATTACAATTTAAACCAGTTTTTTTTTTTAAAAATTTTTTAAGTACCACTTTGCCCTTTTTCTTGGGCAGGAGCTATAAAAGATATCAGGGAGGAGGCGGGCTCACCAAGGCACCTTACTCTGAGCCAGATTACTAGTTCCCAATCACTTATAGAGATAGCCATTCTTTCCCATTCTCTGACTGTGTAAGCCCTGTTCGAACTGTCTGTGGGTGTGCAGTTCTGTCCCTTACTTCACTCTAGCCGTTCTTCATGTTCTGGTCTTTGAGGGTTCCCAGAGAAAGGATCAATGTAGGCACTAGGTGGTAGCAGTTGAATTGCTAGCCAGAGATATGAATGAAAGCAAGGCTCTTAGCTGTTTATTTCTTGTTTAGAGTCAGATATGGGCTACAGATTGCATTAAGACCTATTATGCCCCTCCTTTTCCCACTGAACAGAGCTGAAACAATTACAATTTAAACCAGTTTTTTTTTTAAATTTTTTTTAAGTACCACTTTGCCCTTTTTCTTGGGCAGGAGCTATTAAAGATATCAGGGTGGAGGCGGGCTCACCAAGGCACCTTACTCTGAGCCAGATTACTAGTTCCCAATCACTTATAGAGATAGCCATTCTTTCCCATTCTCTGACTGTTTAAGCCCTCTTTGAACCGTCTGTGGGTTTGCAGTTCTGTCCCTTACTTCACTCTAGCCGTTCTTCTTGTTCTGGTCTTTGAGGGTTCCCAGAGAAAGGATCAATGTAGGCACTAGGTGGTAGCAGTTGAATTGCTAGCCAGAGATATGAATAAAAGCAAGGCTCTTAGCTGTTTATTTCTTGTTTAGAGTCAGATATGGGCTACAGATTGCATTAAGACCTATTATGCCCCTCCTTTTCCCACTGAACAGAGCTGAAACAATTACAATTTAAACCAGTTTTTTTTTTTAATTTTTTTTAAGTACCACTTTGCCCTTTTTCTTGGGCAGGAGCTATAAAAGATATCAGGGTGGAGGCGGGCTCACCAAGGCACCTTACTCTGAGCCAGATTACTAGTTCCCAATCCCTTATAGAGATAGCCATTCTTTCCCATTCTCTGACTGTGTAAGCCCTGTTGGAACTGTCTGTGGGTGTGTAGTTCTGTCCCTTACTTCACTCTAGCCGTTCTTCTTGTTCTGGTCTTTGAGGGTTCCCAGAGAAAGGATCAATGCAGGCACTAGGTGGTAGCAGTTGATTTGCTAGCCAGAGATATGAATAAAAGCAAGGCTCTTAGCTGTTTATTTCTTGTTTAGAGTCAGATATGGGCTACAGATTGCATTAAGACCTATTATGCCCCTCCTTTTCCCACTGAACAGAGCTGAAACAATTACAATTTAAACCAGTTTTTTTAAAAAAAAATTTTTTAAGTACCACTTTACCCTTTTTCTTGGGCAGGAGCTATAAAAGATATCAGGGAGGAGGCGGGCTCACCAAGGCACCTTACTCTGAGCCAGATTACTAGTTCCCAATCACTTATAGAGATAGCCATTCTTTCCCTTTTTCTGACTGTTTAAGCCCTCTTTGAACTGTCTGTGGGTTTGCAGTTCTGTCCCTTACTTCACTCTAGCCGTTCTTCTTGTTCTGGTCTTTGAGGGTTCCCAGAGAAAGGATCAATGTAGGCACTAGGTGGTAGCAGTTGAATTGCTAGCCAGAGATATGAATAAAAGCAAGGCTCTTAGCTGTTTATTTCTTGTTTAGAGTCAGATATGGGCTACAGATTGCATTAAGACCTATTATGCCCCTCCTTTTCCCACTGAACAGAGCTGAAACAATTACAATTTAAACCAGTTTTTTTTTTTTAAATTTTTTTTAAGTACCACTTTGCCCTTTTTCTTGGGCAGGAGCTATAAAAGATATCAGGGTGGAGGCGGGCTCACCAAGGCACCTTACTCTGAGCCAGATTACTAGTTCCCAATCACTTATAGAGATAGCCATTCTTTCCCATTCTCTGACTGTGTAAGCCCTGTTTGAACTGTCTGTGGGTGTGCAGTTCTGTCCCTTACTTCACTCTAGCCGTTCTTCTTGTTCTGGTCTTTGAGAGTTCCCAGAGAAAGGATCAATGTAGGCACTAGGTGGTAGCAGTTGATTTGCTAGCCAGAGATATGAATAAAAGCAAGGCTCTTAGCTGTTTATTTCTTGTTTAGAGTCAGATATGGGCTACAGATTGCATTAAGACCTATTATGCCCCTCCTTTTCCCACTGAACAGAGCTGAAACAATTACAATTTAAACCAGTTTTTTTTTTTAAATTTTTTTTAAGTACCACTTTGCCCTTTTTCTTGGGCAGGAGCTATAAAAGATATCAGGGTGGAGGCGGGCTCACCAAGGCACCTTACTCTGAGCCAGATTACTAGTTCCCAATCACTTATAGAGATAGCCATTCTTTCCCTTTCTCTGACTGTTTAAGCCCTCTTTGAACTGTCTGTGGTTTTGCAGTTCTGTCCCTTACTTCACTCTAGCCGTTCTTGTTCTGGTCTTTGAGGATTCCCAGAGAAAGGATCAATGTAGGCACTAGGTGGTAGCAGTTGAATTGCTAGCCAGAGATATGAATAAAAGCAAGGCTCTTAGCTGTTTATTTCTTGTTTAGAGTCAGATATGGGCTACAGATTGCATTAAGACCTATTATGCCCCTCCTTTTCCCACTGAACAGAGCTGAAACAATTACAATTTAAACCAGTTTTTTTTTAAAAAAATTTTTTAAGTACCACTTTGCCCTTTTTCTTGGGCAGGAGCTATAAAAGATATCAGGGAGGAGGCGGGCTCACCAAGGCACCTTACTCTGAGCCAGATTACTAGTTCCCAATCACTTATAGAGATAGCCATTCTTTCCCTTTCCCTGACTGTTTAGGCCCTCTTTGAACTGTCTGTGGGTTTGCAGTTCTGTCCCTTACTTCACTCTAGCTGTTCTTCTTGTTCTGGTCTTTGAGGGTTCCCAGAGAAAGGATCAATGTAGGCACTAGGTGGTAGCAGTTGAATTGCTAGCCAGAGATATGAATGAAAGCAAGGCTCTTAGCTGTTTATTTCTTGTTTAGAGTCAGATATGGGCTACAGATTGCATTAAGACCTATTATGCCCCTCCGTTTCCCACTGAACGGAGCTGAAACAATTACAATTTAAACCAGTTTTTTTTTTAAAATTTTTTTTAAGTACCACTTTGCCCTTTTTCTTGGGCAGGAGCTATAAAAGATATCAGGGTGGAGGCGGGCTCACCAAGGCACCTTACTCTGAGCCAGATTACTAGTTCCCAATCACTTATAGAGATAGCCATTCTTTCCCATTCTCTGACTGTTTAAGCCCTCTTTGAACTGTCTGTGGGTTTGCAGTTCTGTCCCTTACTTCACTCTAGCCGTTCTTCTTGTTCTGGTCTTTGAGGGTTCCCAGAGAAAGGATCAATGCAGGCACTAGGTGGTAGCAGTTGATTTGCTAGCCAGAGATATGAATAAAAGCAAGGCTCTTAGCTGTTTATTTCTTGTTTAGAGTCAGATATGGGCTACAGATTGCATTAAGACCTATTATGCCCCTCCTTTTCCCACTGAACAGAGCTGAAACAATTACAATTTAAACCAGTTTTTTTAAAAAAAAATTTTTTAAGTACCACTTTACCCTTTTTCTTGGGCAGGAGCTATAAAAGATATCAGGGAGGAGGCGGGCTCACCAAGGCACCTTACTCTGAGCCAGATTACTAGTTCCCAATCACTTATAGAGATAGCCATTCTTTCCCTTTTTCTGACTGTTTAAGCCCTCTTTGAACTGTCTGTGGGTTTGCAGTTCTGTCCCTTACTTCACTCTAGCCGTTCTTCTTGTTCTGGTCTTTGAGGGTTCCCAGAGAAAGGATCAATGTAGGCACTAGGTGGTAGCAGTTGAATTGCTAGCCAGAGATATGAATAAAAGCAAGGCTCTTAGCTGTTTATTTCTTGTTTAGAGTCAGATATGGGCTACAGATTGCATTAAGACCTATTATGCCCCTCCTTTTCCCACTGAACAGAGCTGAAACAATTACAATTTAAACCAGTTTTTTTTTTTTTAATTTTTTTTAAGTACCACTTTGCCCTTTTTCTTGGGCAGGAGCTATAAAAGATATCAGGGTGGAGGCGGGCTCACCAAGGCACCTTACTCTGAGCCAGATTACTAGTTCCCAATCACTTATAGAGATAGCCATTCTTTCCCATTCTCTGACTGTGTAAGCCCTGTTCGAACTGTCTGTGGGTGTGCAGTTCTGTCCCTTACTTCACTCTAGCCGTTCTTCTTGTTCTGGTCTTTGAGGGTTCCCAGAGAAAGGATCAATGTAGGCACTAGGTGGTAGCAGTTGATTTGCTAGCCAGAGATATGAATAAAAGCAAGGCTCTTAGCTGTTTATTTCTTGTTTAGAGTCAGATATGGGCTACAGATTGCATTAAGACCTATTATGCCCCTCCTTTTCCCACTGAACAGAGCTGAAACAATTACAATTTAAACCAGTTTTTTTTTTAAAATTTTTTTTAAGTACCACTTTGCCCTTTTTCTTGGGCAGGAGCTATAAAAGATATCAGGGTGGAGGCGGGCTCACCAAGGCACCTTACTCTGAGCCAGATTACTAGTTCCCAATCACTTATAGAGATAGCCATTCTTTCCCTTTCTCTGACTGTTTAAGCCCTCTTTGAACTGTCTGTGGTTTTGCAGTTCTGTCCCTTACTTCACTCTAGCCGTTCTTGTTCTGGTCTTTGAGGATTCCCAGAGAAAGGATCAATGTAGGCATTAGGTGGTAGCAGTTGAATTGCTAGCCAGAGATATGAATAAAAGCAAGGCTCTTAGCTGTTTATTTCTTGTTTAGAGTCAGATATGGGCTACAGATTGCATTAAGACCTATTATGCCCCTCCTTTTCCCACTGAACAGAGCTGAAACAATTACAATTTAAACCAGTTTTTTTTAAAAAAAATTTTTTAAGTACCACTTTGCCCTTTTTCTTGGGCAGGAGCTATAAAAGATATCAGGGAGGAGGCGGGCTCACCAAGGCACCTTACTCTGAGCCAGATTACTAGTTCCCAATCACTTATAGAGATAGCCATTCTTTCCCTTTCCCTGACTGTTTAGGCCCTCTTTGAACTGTCTGTGGGTTTGCAGTTCTGTCCCTTACTTCACTCTAGCTGTTCTTCTTGTTCTGGTCTTTGAGGGTTCCCAGAGAAAGGATCAATGTAGGCACTAGGTGGTAGCAGTTGAATTGCTAGCCAGAGATATGAATGAAAGCAAGGCTCTTAGCTGTTTATTTCTTGTTTAGAGTCAGATATGGGCTACAGATTGCATTAAGACCTATTATGCCCCTCCGTTTCCCACTGAACGGAGCTGAAACAATTACAATTTAAACCAGTTTTTTTTTTAAAATTTTTTTTAAGTACCACTTTGCCCTTTTTCTTGGGCAGGAGCTATAAAAGATATCAGGGTGGAGGCGGGCTCACCAAGGCACCTTACTCTGAGCCAGATTACTAGTTCCCAATCACTTATAGAGATAGCCATTCTTTCCCATTCTCTGACTGTTTAAGCCCTCTTTGAACTGTCTGTGGGTTTGCAGTTCTGTCCCTTACTTCACTCTAGCCGTTCTTCTTGTTCTGGTCTTTGAGGATTCCCAGAGAAAGGATCAATGTAGGCACTAGGTGGTAGCAGTTGAATTGCTAGCCAGAGATATGAATAAAAGCAAGGCTCTTAGCTGTTTATTTCTTGTTTAGAGTCAGATATGGGCTACAGATTGCATTAAGACCTATTATGCCCCTCCTTTTCCCACTGAACAGAGCTGAAACAATTACAATTTAAACCAGTTTTTTTTTTTGAATTTTTTTTAAGTACCACTTTGCCCTTTTTCTTGGGCAGGAGCTATAAAAGATATCAGGGTTGAGGCGGGCTCACCAAGGCACCTTACTCTGAGCCAGATTACTAGTTCCCAATCACTTATAGAGATAGCCATTCTTTCCCATTCTCTGACTGTTTAAGCTCTCTTTGAACTGTCTGTGGGTTTGCAGTTCTGTCCCTTACTTCACTCTAGCCGTTCTTCTTGTTCTGGTCTTTGAGGGTTCCCAGAGAAAGGATCAATGTAGGCATTAGGTGGTAGCAGTTGAATTGCTAGCCAGAGATATGAATAAAAGCAAGGCTCTTAGCTGTTTATTTCTTGTTTAGAGTCAGATATGGGCTACAGATTGCATTAAGACCTATTATGCCCCTCCTTTTCCCACTGAACAGAGCTGAAACAATTACAATTTAAACCAGTTTTTTTTAAAAAAAATTTTTTAAGTACCACTTTGCCCTTTTTCTTGGGCAGGAGCTATAAAAGATATCAGGGAGGAGGCGGGCTCACCAAGGCACCTTACTCTGAGCCAGATTACTAGTTCCCAATCACTTATAGAGATAGCCATTCTTTCCCTTTCCCTGACTGTTTAGGCCCTCTTTGAACTGTCTGTGGGTTTGCAGTTCTGTCCCTTACTTCACTCTAGCTGTTCTTCTTGTTCTGGTCTTTGAGGGTTCCCAGAGAAAGGATCAATGTAGGCACTAGGTGGTAGCAGTTGAATTGCTAGCCAGAGATATGAATGAAAGCAAGGCTCTTAGCTGTTTATTTCTTGTTTAGAGTCAGATATGGGCTACAGATTGCATTAAGACCTATTATGCCCCTCCGTTTCCCACTGAACGGAGCTGAAACAATTACAATTTAAACCAGTTTTTTTTTTAAAATTTTTTTTAAGTACCACTTTGCCCTTTTTCTTGGGCAGGAGCTATAAAAGATATCAGGGTGGAGGCGGGCTCACCAAGGCACCTTACTCTGAGCCAGATTACTAGTTCCCAATCACTTATAGAGATAGCCATTCTTTCCCATTCTCTGACTGTTTAAGCCCTCTTTGAACTGTCTGTGGGTTTGCAGTTCTGTCCCTTACTTCACTCTAGCCGTTCTTCTTGTTCTGGTCTTTGAGGGTTCCCAGAGAAAGGATCAATGTAGGCACTAGGTGGTAGCAGTTGAATTGCTAGCCAGAGATATGAATAAAAGCAAGGCTCTTAGCTGTTTATTTCTTGTTTAGAGTCAGATATGGGCTACAGATTGCATTAAGACCTATTATGCCCCTCCTTTTCCCACTGAACAGAGCTGAAACAATTACAATTTAAACCAGTTTTTTTTTTTGAATTTTTTTTAAGTACCACTTTGCCCTTTTTCTTGGGCAGGAGCTATAAAAGATATCAGGGTTGAGGCGGGCTCACCAAGGCACCTTACTCTGAGCCAGATTACTAGTTCCCAATCACTTATAGAGATAGCCATTCTTTCCCATTCTCTGACTGTGTAAGCCCTGTTCGAACTGTCTGTGGGTGTGCAGTTCTGTCCCTTACTTCACTCTAGCCGTTCTTCTTGTTCTGGTCTTTGAGGGTTCCCAGAGAAAGGATCAATGTAGGCAGTAGGTGGTAGCAGTTGATTTGCTAGCCAGAGATATGAATAAAAGCAAGGCTCTTAGCTGTTTATTTCTTGTTTAGAGTCAGATATGGGCTACAGATTGCATTAAGACCTATTATGCCCCTCCTTTTCCCACTGAACAGAGCTGAAACAATTACAATTTAAACCAGTTTTTTTTTTAAAATTTTTTTTAAGTACCACTTTGCCCTTTTTCTTGGGCAGGAGCTATAAAAGATATCAGGGTGGAGGCGGGCTCACCAAGGCACCTTACTCTGAGCCAGATTACTAGTTCCCAATCACTTATAGAGATAGCCATTCTTTCCCTTTCTCTGACTGTTTAAGCCCTCTTTGAACTGTCTGTGGTTTTGCAGTTCTGTCCCTTACTTCACTCTAGCCGTTCTTGTTCTGGTCTTTGAGGATTCCCAGAGAAAGGATCAATGTAGGCATTAGGTGGTAGCAGTTGAATTGCTAGCCAGAGATATGAATAAAAGCAAGGCTCTTAGCTGTTTATTTCTTGTTTAGAGTCAGATATGGGCTACAGATTGCATTAAGACCTATTATGCCCCTCCTTTTCCCACTGAACAGAGCTGAAACAATTACAATTTAAACCAGTTTTTTTTAAAAAAAATTTTTTAAGTACCACTTTGCCCTTTTTCTTGGGCAGGAGCTATAAAAGATATCAGGGAGGAGGCGGGCTCACCAAGGCACCTTACTCTGAGCCAGATTACTAGTTCCCAATCACTTATAGAGATAGCCATTCTTTCCCTTTCCCTGACTGTTTAGGCCCTCTTTGAACTGTCTGTGGGTTTGCAGTTCTGTCCCTTACTTCACTCTAGCTGTTCTTCTTGTTCTGGTCTTTGAGGGTTCCCAGAGAAAGGATCAATGTAGGCACTAGGTGGTAGCAGTTGAATTGCTAGCCAGAGATATGAATGAAAGCAAGGCTCTTAGCTGTTTATTTCTTGTTTAGAGTCAGATATGGGCTACAGATTGCATTAAGACCTATTATGCCCCTCCGTTTCCCACTGAACGGAGCTGAAACAATTACAATTTAAACCAGTTTTTTTTTTAAAATTTTTTTTAAGTACCACTTTGCCCTTTTTCTTGGGCAGGAGCTATAAAAGATATCAGGGTGGAGGCGGGCTCACCAAGGCACCTTACTCTGAGCCAGATTACTAGTTCCCAATCACTTATAGAGATAGCCATTCTTTCCCATTCTCTGACTGTTTAAGCCCTCTTTGAACTGTCTGTGGGTTTGCAGTTCTGTCCCTTACTTCACTCTAGCCGTTCTTCTTGTTCTGGTCTTTGAGGATTCCCAGAGAAAGGATCAATGTAGGCACTAGGTGGTAGCAGTTGAATTGCTAGCCAGAGATATGAATAAAAGCAAGGCTCTTAGCTGTTTATTTCTTGTTTAGAGTCAGATATGGGCTACAGATTGCATTAAGACCTATTATGCCCCTCCTTTTCCCACTGAACAGAGCTGAAACAATTACAATTTAAACCAGTTTTTTTTTTTGAATTTTTTTTTAAGTACCACTTTGCCCTTTTTCTTGGGCAGGAGCTATAAAAGATATCAGGGTTGAGGCGGGCTCACCAAGGCACCTTACTCTGAGCCAGATTACTAGTTCCCAATCACTTATAGAGATAGCCATTCTTTCCCATTCTCTGACTGTTTAAGCTCTCTTTGAACTGTCTGTGGGTTTGCAGTTCTGTCCCTTACTTCACTCTAGCCGTTCTTCTTGTTCTGGTCTTTGAGGGTTCCCAGAGAAAGGATCAATGTAGGCATTAGGTGGTAGCAGTTGAATTGCTAGCCAGAGATATGAATAAAAGCAAGGCTCTTAGCTGTTTATTTCTTGTTTAGAGTCAGATATGGGCTACAGATTGCATTAAGACCTATTATGCCCCTCCTTTTCCCACTGAACAGAGCTGAAACAATTACAATTTAAACCAGTTTTTTTTAAAAAAAAATTTTTTAAGTACCACTTTGCCCTTTTTCTTGGGCAGGAGCTATAAAAGATATCAGGGAGGAGGCGGGCTCACCAAGGCACCTTACTCTGAGCCAGATTACTAGTTCCCAATCACTTATAGAGATAGCCATTCTTTCCCTTTCCCTGACTGTTTAGGCCCTCTTTGAACTGTCTGTGGGTTTGCAGTTCTGTCCCTTACTTCACTCTAGCTGTTCTTCTTGTTCTGGTCTTTGAGGATTCCCAGAGAAAGGATCAATGTAGGCACTAGGTGGTAGCAGTTGAATTGCTAGCCAGAGATATGAATAAAAGCAAGGCTCTTAGCTGTTTATTTCTTGTATAGAGTCAGATATGGGCTACAGATTGCATTAAGACCTATTATGCCCCTCCTTTTCCCACTGAACAGAGCTGAAACAACTACAATTTACACCAGTTTTTTTTTTTTTTTTTTTTTTTTTTTTAAGTTCCTTAAGGCACTTTGCCCTTTTTCTTGGGCAGGAGCTATAAAAGATATCAGGGTGGAGGCGGGCTCACCAAGGCACCTTACACTGAGCCAG
Organism: Pangasianodon hypophthalmus; assembly: GCF_027358585.1. NCBI lineage: Eukaryota > Metazoa > Chordata > Actinopteri > Siluriformes > Pangasiidae > Pangasianodon > Pangasianodon hypophthalmus. The sequence goes on along the minus strand of NC_069714.1, from coordinate 2,504,163 downwards.
ATTACTAGTTCCCAATCACTTATAGAGATAGCCATTCTTTCCCTTTCTCTGACTGTTTAAGCCCTCTTTGAACTGTCTGTGGGTTTGCAGTTCTGTCCCTTACTTCACTCTAGCTGTTCTTCTTGTTCTGGTCTTTGAGGGTTCCCAGAGAAAGGATCAATGTAGGCACTAGGTGGTAGCAGTTGAATTGCTAGCCAGAGATATGAATAAAAGCAAGGCTCTTAGCTGTTTATTTCTTGTTTAGAGTCAGATATGGGCTACAGATTGCATTAAGACCTATTATGCCCCTCCTTTTCCCACTGAACAGAGCTGAAACAATTACAATTTAAACCAGTTTTTTTTTAAAATTTTTTTTAAGTACCACTTTGCCCTTTTTCTTGGGCAGGAGCTATAAAAGATATCAGGGTGGAGGCGGGCTCACCAAGGCACCTTACTCTGAGCCAGATTACTAGTTCCCAATCACTTATAGAGATAGCCATTCTTTCCCATTCTCTGACTGTTTAAGCTCTCTTTGAACTGTCTGTGGGTGTGCAGTTCTGTCCCTTACTTCACTCTAGCTGTTCTTCTTGTTCTGGTCTTTGAGGGTTCCCAGAGAAAGGATCAATGTAGGCACTAGGTGGTAGCAGTTGAATTGCTAGCCAGAGATATGAATAAAAGCAAGGCTCTTAGCTGTTTATTTCTTGTTTAGAGTCAGATATGGGCTACAGATTGCATTAAGACCTATTATGCCCCTCCTTTTCCCACTGAACAGAGCTGAAACAATTACAATTTAAACCAGTTTTTTTAAAAAAAAATTTTTTAAGTACCACTTTGCCCTTTTTCTTGGGCAGGAGCTATAAAAGATATCAGGGAGGAGGCGGGCTCACCAAGGCACCTTACTCTGAGCCAGATTACTAGTTCCCAATCACTTATAGAGATAGCCATTCTTTCCCTTTCTCTGACTGTTTAAGCCCTCTTTGAACTGTCTGTGGGTTTGCAGTTCTGTCCCTTACTTCACTCTAGCTGTTCTTCTTGTTCTGGTCTTTGAGGGTTCCCAGAGAAAGGATCAATGTAGGCACTAGGTGGTAGCAGTTGAATTGCTAGCCAGAGATATGAATAAAAGCAAGGCTCTTAGCTGTTTATTTCTTGTTTAGAGTCAGATATGGGCTACAGATTGCATTAAGACCTATTATGCCCCTCCTTTTCCCACTGAACAGAGCTGAAACAATTACAATTTAAACCAGTTTTTTTTTTAAAATTTTTTTTAAGTACCACTTTGCCCTTTTTCTTGGGCAGGAGCTATAAAAGATATCAGGGTGGAGGCGGGCTCACCAAGGCACCTTACTCTGAGCCAGATTACTAGTTCCCAATCACTTATAGAGATAGCCATTCTTTCCCTTTCTCTGACTGTTTAAGCCCTCTTTGAACTGTCTGTGGTTTTGCAGTTCTGTCCCTTACTTCACTCTAGCTGTTCTTCTTGTTCTGGTCTTTGAGGGTTCCCAGAGAAAGGATCAATGTAGGCAGTAGGTGGTAGCAGTTGAATTGCTAGCCAGAGATATGAATAAAAGCAAGGCTCTTAGCTGTTTATTTCTTGTTTAGAGTCAGATATGGGCTACAGATTGCATTAAGACCTATTATGCCCCTCCTTTTCCCACTGAACAGAGCTGAAACAATTACAATTTAAACCAGTTTTTTTTTTTAAAAATTTTTTAAGTACCACTTTGCCCTTTTTCTTGGGCAGGAGCTATAAAAGATATCAGGGAGGAGGCGGGCTCACCAAGGCACCTTACTCTGAGCCAGATTACTAGTTCCCAATCACTTATAGAGATAGCCATTCTTTCCCATTCTCTGACTGTGTAAGCCCTGTTCGAACTGTCTGTGGGTGTGCAGTTCTGTCCCTTACTTCACTCTAGCCGTTCTTCATGTTCTGGTCTTTGAGGGTTCCCAGAGAAAGGATCAATGTAGGCACTAGGTGGTAGCAGTTGAATTGCTAGCCAGAGATATGAATGAAAGCAAGGCTCTTAGCTGTTTATTTCTTGTTTAGAGTCAGATATGGGCTACAGATTGCATTAAGACCTATTATGCCCCTCCTTTTCCCACTGAACAGAGCTGAAACAATTACAATTTAAACCAGTTTTTTTTTTAAAATTTTTTTTAAGTACCACTTTGCCCTTTTTCTTGGGCAGGAGCTATTAAAGATATCAGGGTGGAGGCGGGCTCACCAAGGCACCTTACTCTGAGCCAGATTACTAGTTCCCAATCACTTATAGAGATAGCCATTCTTTCCCATTCTCTGACTGTTTAAGCTCTCTTTGAACTGTCTGTGGGTTTGCAGTTCTGTCCCTTACTTCACTCTAGCCGTTCTTCTTGTTCTGGTCTTTGAGGGTTCCCAGAGAAAGGATCAATGTAGGCAGTAGGTGGTAGCAGTTGAATTGCTAGCCAGAGATATGAATAAAAGCAAGGCACTTAGCTGTTTATTTCTTGTATAGAGTCAGATATGGGCTACAGATTGCATTAAGACCTATTATGCCCCTCCTTTTCCCACTGAACAGAGCTGAAACAACTACAATTTACACCAGTTTTTTTTTTTTTTTTTTTTTTTTTTTAAGTTCCTTAAGGCACTTTGCCCTTTTTCTTGGGCAGGAGCTATAAAAGATATCAGGGTGGAGGCGGGCTCACCAAGGCACCTTACACTGAGCCAGATTACTAGTTCCCAATCACTTATAGAGATAGCCATTCTTTCCCTTTCTCTGACTGTTTAAGCCCTCTTTGAACTGTCTGTGGGTTTGCAGTTCTGTCCCTTACTTCACTCTAGCTGTTCTTCTTGTTCTGGTCTTTGAGGGTTCCCAGAGAAAGGATCAATGTAGGCACTAGGTGGTAGCAGTTGAATTGCTAGCCAGAGATATGAATAAAAGCAAGGCTCTTAGCTGTTTATTTCTTGTTTAGAGTCAGATATGGGCTACAGATTGCATTAAGACCTATTATGCCCCTCCTTTTCCCACTGAACAGAGCTGAAACAATTACAATTTAAACCAGTTTTTTTTTAAAATTTTTTTTAAGTACCACTTTGCCCTTTTTCTTGGGCAGGAGCTATAAAAGATATCAGGGTGGAGGCGGGCTCACCAAGGCACCTTACTCTGAGCCAGATTACTAGTTCCCAATCACTTATAGAGATAGCCATTCTTTCCCATTCTCTGACTGTTTAAGCTCTCTTTGAACTGTCTGTGGGTGTGCAGTTCTGTCCCTTACTTCACTCTAGCTGTTCTTCTTGTTCTGGTCTTTGAGGGTTCCCAGAGAAAGGATCAATGTAGGCACTAGGTGGTAGCAGTTGAATTGCTAGCCAGAGATATGAATAAAAGCAAGGCTCTTAGCTGTTTATTTCTTGTTTAGAGTCAGATATGGGCTACAGATTGCATTAAGACCTATTATGCCCCTCCTTTTCCCACTGAACAGAGCTGAAACAATTACAATTTAAACCAGTTTTTTTAAAAAAAAATTTTTTAAGTACCACTTTGCCCTTTTTCTTGGGCAGGAGCTATAAAAGATATCAGGGAGGAGGCGGGCTCACCAAGGCACCTTACTCTGAGCCAGATTACTAGTTCCCAATCACTTATAGAGATAGCCATTCTTTCCCTTTCTCTGACTGTTTAAGCCCTCTTTGAACTGTCTGTGGGTTTGCAGTTCTGTCCCTTACTTCACTCTAGCTGTTCTTCTTGTTCTGGTCTTTGAGGGTTCCCAGAGAAAGGATCAATGTAGGCACTAGGTGGTAGCAGTTGAATTGCTAGCCAGAGATATGAATAAAAGCAAGGCTCTTAGCTGTTTATTTCTTGTTTAGAGTCAGATATGGGCTACAGATTGCATTAAGACCTATTATGCCCCTCCTTTTCCCACTGAACAGAGCTGAAACAATTACAATTTAAACCAGTTTTTTTTTTAAAATTTTTTTTAAGTACCACTTTGCCCTTTTTCTTGGGCAGGAGCTATAAAAGATATCAGGGTGGAGGCGGGCTCACCAAGGCACCTTACTCTGAGCCAGATTACTAGTTCCCAATCACTTATAGAGATAGCCATTCTTTCCCTTTCTCTGACTGTTTAAGCCCTCTTTGAACTGTCTGTGGTTTTGCAGTTCTGTCCCTTACTTCACTCTAGCTGTTCTTCTTGTTCTGGTCTTTGAGGGTTCCCAGAGAAAGGATCAATGTAGGCAGTAGGTGGTAGCAGTTGAATTGCTAGCCAGAGATATGAATAAAAGCAAGGCTCTTAGCTGTTTATTTCTTGTTTAGAGTCAGATATGGGCTACAGATTGCATTAAGACCTATTATGCCCCTCCTTTTCCCACTGAACAGAGCTGAAACAATTACAATTTAAACCAGTTTTTTTTTTTAAAAATTTTTTAAGTACCACTTTGCCCTTTTTCTTGGGCAGGAGCTATAAAAGATATCAGGGAGGAGGCGGGCTCACCAAGGCACCTTACTCTGAGCCAGATTACTAGTTCCCAATCACTTATAGAGATAGCCATTCTTTCCCATTCTCTGACTGTGTAAGCCCTGTTCGAACTGTCTGTGGGTGTGCAGTTCTGTCCCTTACTTCACTCTAGCCGTTCTTCATGTTCTGGTCTTTGAGGGTTCCCAGAGAAAGGATCAATGTAGGCACTAGGTGGTAGCAGTTGAATTGCTAGCCAGAGATATGAATGAAAGCAAGGCTCTTAGCTGTTTATTTCTTGTTTAGAGTCAGATATGGGCTACAGATTGCATTAAGACCTATTATGCCCCTCCTTTTCCCACTGAACAGAGCTGAAACAATTACAATTTAAACCAGTTTTTTTTTTAAAATTTTTTTTAAGTACCACTTTGCCCTTTTTCTTGGGCAGGAGCTATTAAAGATATCAGGGTGGAGGCGGGCTCACCAAGGCACCTTACTCTGAGCCAGATTACTAGTTCCCAATCACTTATAGAGATAGCCATTCTTTCCCATTCTCTGACTGTTTAAGCCCTCTTTGAACCGTCTGTGGGTTTGCAGTTCTGTCCCTTACTTCACTCTAGCCGTTCTTCTTGTTCTGGTCTTTGAGGGTTCCCAGAGAAAGGATCAATGTAGGCACTAGGTGGTAGCAGTTGAATTGCTAGCCAGAGATATGAATAAAAGCAAGGCTCTTAGCTGTTTATTTCTTGTTTAGAGTCAGATATGGGCTACAGATTGCATTAAGACCTATTATGCCCCTCCTTTTCCCACTGAACAGAGCTGAAACAATTACAATTTAAACCAGTTTTTTTTTTTTTATTTTTTTTAAGTACCACTTTGCCCTTTTTCTTGGGCAGGAGCTATAAAAGATATCAGGGTGGAGGCGGGCTCACCAAGGCACCTTACTCTGAGCCAGATTACTAGTTCCCAATCCCTTATAGAGATAGCCATTCTTTCCCATTCTCTGACTGTGTAAGCCCTGTTGGAACTGTCTGTGGGTGTGTAGTTCTGTCCCTTACTTCACTCTAGCCGTTCTTCTTGTTCTGGTCTTTGAGGGTTCCCAGAGAAAGGATCAATGCAGGCACTAGGTGGTAGCAGTTGATTTGCTAGCCAGAGATATGAATAAAAGCAAGGCTCTTAGCTGTTTATTTCTTGTTTAGAGTCAGATATGGGCTACAGATTGCATTAAGACCTATTATGCCCCTCCTTTTCCCACTGAACAGAGCTGAAACAATTACAATTTAAACCAGTTTTTTTAAAAAAAAATTTTTTAAGTACCACTTTACCCTTTTTCTTGGGCAGGAGCTATAAAAGATATCAGGGAGGAGGCGGGCTCACCAAGGCACCTTACTCTGAGCCAGATTACTAGTTCCCAATCACTTATAGAGATAGCCATTCTTTCCCTTTTTCTGACTGTTTAAGCCCTCTTTGAACTGTCTGTGGGTTTGCAGTTCTGTCCCTTACTTCACTCTAGCCGTTCTTCTTGTTCTGGTCTTTGAGGGTTCCCAGAGAAAGGATCAATGTAGGCACTAGGTGGTAGCAGTTGAATTGCTAGCCAGAGATATGAATAAAAGCAAGGCTCTTAGCTGTTTATTTCTTGTTTAGAGTCAGATATGGGCTACAGATTGCATTAAGACCTATTATGCCCCTTCTTTTCCCACTGAACAGAGCTGAAACAATTACAATTTAAACCAGTTTTTTTTTTTTTAATTTTTTTTAAGTACCACTTTGCCCTTTTTCTTGGGCAGGAGCTATAAAAGATATCAGGGTGGAGGCGGGCTCACCAAGGCACCTTACTCTGAGCCAGATTACTAGTTCCCAATCACTTATAGAGATAGCCATTCTTTCCCATTCTCTGACTGTGTAAGCCTTGTTCGAACTGTCTGTGGGTGTGCAGTTCTGTCCCTTACTTCACTCTAGCCGTTCTTCTTGTTCTGGTCTTTGAGGGTTCCCAGAGAAAGGATCAATGTAGGCACTAGGTGGTAGCAGTTGATTTGCTAGCCAGAGATATGAATAAAAGCAAGGCTCTTAGCTGTTTATTTCTTGTTTAGAGTCAGATATGGGCTACAGATTGCATTAAGACCTATTATGCCCCTCCTTTTCCCACTGAACAGAGCTGAAACAATTACAATTTAAACCAGTTTTTTTTTTTTAATTTTTTTTAAGTACCACTTTGCCCTTTTTCTTGGGCAGGAGCTATAAAAGATATCAGGGTGGAGGCGGGCTCACCAAGGCACCTTACTCTGAGCCAGATTACTAGTTCCCAATCACTTATAGAGATAGCCATTCTTTCCCTTTCTCTGACTGTTTAAGCCCTCTTTGAACTGTCTGTGGTTTTGCAGTTCTGTCCCTTACTTCACTCTAGCCGTTCTTGTTCTGGTCTTTGAGGATTCCCAGAGAAAGGATCAATGTAGGCATTAGGTGGTAGCAGTTGAATTGCTAGCCAGAGATATGAATAAAAGCAAGGCTCTTAGCTGTTTATTTCTTGTTTAGAGTCAGATATGGGCTACAGATTGCATTAAGACCTATTATGCCCCTCCTTTTCCCACTGAACAGAGCTGAAACAATTACAATTTAAACCAGTTTTTTTTTAAAAAATTTTTTTAAGTACCACTTTGCCCTTTTTCTTGGGCAGGAGCTATAAAAGATATCAGGGAGGAGGCGGGCTCACCAAGGCACCTTACTCTGAGCCAGATTACTAGTTCCCAATCACTTATAGAGATAGCCATTCTTTCCCTTTCCCTGACTGTTTAGGCCCTCTTTGAACTGTCTGTGGGTTTGCAGTTCTGTCCCTTACTTCACTCTAGCTGTTCTTCTTGTTCTGGTCTTTGAGGGTTCCCAGAGAAAGGATCAATGTAGGCACTAGGTGGTAGCAGTTGAATTGCTAGCCAGAGATATGAATGAAAGCAAGGCTCTTAGCTGTTTATTTCTTGTTTAGAGTCAGATATGGGCTACAGATTGCATTAAGACCTATTATGCCCCTCCGTTTCCCACTGAACGGAGCTGAAACAATTACAATTTAAACCAGTTTTTTTTTAAAAATTTTTTTTAAGTACCACTTTGCCCTTTTTCTTGGGCAGGAGCTATAAAAGATATCAGGGTGGAGGCGGGCTCACCAAGGCACCTTACTCTGAGCCAGATTACTAGTTCCCAATCACTTATAGAGATAGCCATTCTTTCCCATTCTCTGACTGTTTAAGCCCTCTTTGAACTGTCTGTGGGTTTGCAGTTCTGTCCCTTACTTCACTCTAGCCGTTCTTCTTGTTCTGGTCTTTGAGGATTCCCAGAGAAAGGATCAATGTAGGCACTAGGTGGTAGCAGTTGAATTGCTAGCCAGAGATATGAATAAAAGCAAGGCTCTTAGCTGTTTATTTCTTGTTTAGAGTCAGATATGGGCTACAGATTGCATTAAGACCTATTATGCCCCTCCTTTTCCCACTGAACAGAGCTGAAACAATTACAATTTAAACCAGTTTTTTTTTTTGAATTTTTTTTAAGTACCACTTTGCCCTTTTTCTTGGGCAGGAGCTATAAAAGATATCAGGGTTGAGGCGGGCTCACCAAGGCACCTTACTCTGAGCCAGATTACTAGTTCCCAATCACTTATAGAGATAGCCATTCTTTCCCATTCTCTGACTGTTTAAGCTCTCTTTGAACTGTCTGTGGGTTTGCAGTTCTGTCCCTTACTTCACTCTAGCCGTTCTTCTTGTTCTGGTCTTTGAGGGTTCCCAGAGAAAGGATCAATGTAGGCAGTAGGTGGTAGCAGTTGAATTGCTAGCCAGAGATATGAATAAAAGCAAGGCACTTAGCTGTTTATTTCTTGTATAGAGTCAGATATGGGCTACAGATTGCATTAAGACCTATTATGCCCCTCCTTTTCCCACTGAACAGAGCTGAAACAACTACAATTTACACCAGTTTTTTTTTTTTTTTTTTTTTTTTTTTTAAGTTCCTTAAGGCACTTTGCCCTTTTTCTTGGGCAGGAGCTATAAAAGATATCAGGGTGGAGGCGGGCTCACCAAGGCACCTTACACTGAGCCAGATTACTAGTTCCCAATCACTTATAGAGATAGCCATTCTTTCCCTTTCTCTGACTGTTTAAGCCCTCTTTGAACTGTCTGTGGGTTTGCAGTTCTGTCCCTTACTTCACTCTAGCTGTTCTTCTTGTTCTGGTCTTTGAGGGTTCCCAGAGAAAGGATCAATGTAGGCACTAGGTGGTAGCAGTTGAATTGCTAGCCAGAGATATGAATAAAAGCAAGGCTCTTAGCTGTTTATTTCTTGTTTAGAGTCAGATATGGGCTACAGATTGCATTAAGACCTATTATGCCCCTTCTTTTCCCACTGAACAGAGCTGAAACAATTACAATTTAAACCAGTTTTTTTTTAAAATTTTTTTTAAGTACCACTTTGCCCTTTTTCTTGGGCAGGAGCTATAAAAGATATCAGGGTGGAGGCGGGCTCACCAAGGCACCTTACTCTGAGCCAGATTACTAGTTCCCAATCACTTATAGAGATAGCCATTCTTTCCCATTCTCTGACTGTTTAAGCTCTCTTTGAACTGTCTGTGGGTGTGCAGTTCTGTCCCTTACTTCACTCTAGCTGTTCTTCTTGTTCTGGTCTTTGAGGGTTCCCAGAGAAAGGATCAATGTAGGCACTAGGTGGTAGCAGTTGAATTGCTAGCCAGAGATATGAATAAAAGCAAGGCTCTTAGCTGTTTATTTCTTGTTTAGAGTCAGATATGGGCTACAGATTGCATTAAGACCTATTATGCCCCTCCTTTTCCCACTGAACAGAGCTGAAACAATTACAATTTAAACCAGTTTTTTTAAAAAAAAATTTTTTAAGTACCACTTTGCCCTTTTTCTTGGGCAGGAGCTATAAAAGATATCAGGGAGGAGGCGGGCTCACCAAGGCACCTTACTCTGAGCCAGATTACTAGTTCCCAATCACTTATAGAGATAGCCATTCTTTCCCTTTCTCTGACTGTTTAAGCCCTCTTTGAACTGTCTGTGGGTTTGCAGTTCTGTCCCTTACTTCACTCTAGCTGTTCTTCTTGTTCTGGTCTTTGAGGGTTCCCAGAGAAAGGATCAATGTAGGCACTAGGTGGTAGCAGTTGAATTGCTAGCCAGAGATATGAATAAAAGCAAGGCTCTTAGCTGTTTATTTCTTGTTTAGAGTCAGATATGGGCTACAGATTGCATTAAGACCTATTATGCCCCTCATTTTCCCACTGAACGGAGCTGAAACAATTACAATTTAAACCAGTTTTTTTTAAAAAATTTTTTTTAAGTACCACTTTGCCCTTTTTCTTGGGCAGGAGCTATAAAAGATATCAGGGTGGAGGCGGGCTCACCAAGGCACCTTACTCTGAGCCAGATTACTAGTTCCCAATCACTTATAGAGATAGCCATTCTTTCCCTTTCTCTGACTGTTTAAGCCCTCTTTGAACTGTCTGTGATTTTGCAGTTCTGTCCCTTACTTGACTCTAGCCGTTCTTCTTGTTCTGGTCTTTGAGGGTTCCCAGAGAAAGGATCAATGTAGGCACTAGGTGGTAGCAGTTGAATTGCTAGCCAGAGATATGAATAAAAGCAAGGCTCTTAGCTGTTTATTTCTTGTTTAGAGTCAGATATGGGCTACAGATTGCATTAAGACCTATTATGCCCCTCCTTTTCCCATTGAACAGAGCTGAAACAATTACAATTTAAACGAGTTTTTTAAAAAAAAATTTTTTTAAGTACCACTTTGCCCTTTTTCTTGGGCAGGAGCTATAAAAGATATCAGGGAGGAGGTGGGCTCACCAAGGCACCTTACTCTGAGCCAGATTACTAGTTCCCAATCACTTATAGAGATAGCCATTCTTTCCCTTTCTCTGACTGTTTAAGCCCTCTTTGAACTGTCTGTGGGTTTGCAGTTCTGTCCCTTACTTCACTCTAGCTGTTCTTCTTGTTCTGGTCTTTGAGGGTTCCCAGAGAAAGGATCAATGTAGGCACTAGGTGGTAGCAGTTGAATTACTAGCCAGAGATATGAATGAAAGCAAGGCTCTTAGCTGTTTATTTCTTGTTTAGAGTCAGATATGGGCTACAGATTGCATTAAGACCTATTATGCCCCTCCTTTTCCCAGTGAACAGAGCTGAAACAATTACAATTTAAACCAGTTTTTTTTTAAATTTTTTTTTAAGTACCACTTTGCCCTTTTTCTTGGGCAGGAGCTATAAAAGATATCAGGGTGGAGGCGGGCTCACCAAGGCACCTTACTCTGAGCCAGATTACTAGTTCCCAATCACTTATAGAGATAGCCATTCTTTCCCTTTCTCTGACTGTTTAAGCCCTCTTTAAACTGTCTGTGGGTTTGCAGTTCTGTCCCTTACTTCACTCTAGCCGTTCTTTTTGTTCTGGTCTTTGAGGATTCCCAGAGAAAGGATCAATGTAGGCACTAGCTGGTAGCAGTTGAATTGCTAGCCAGAGATATGAATAAAAGCAAGGCTCTTAGCTGTTTAGAGTCAGATATGGGCTACAGATTGCATTAAGACCTATTATGCCCCTCCTTTTCCCACTGAACAGAGCTGAAACAATTACAATTTAAACCAGTTTTTTTTAAAAAATTTTTTTAAGTACCACTTTGCCCTTTTTCTTGGGCAGGAGCTATAAAAGATATCAGGGTGGAGGCGGGCTCACCAAGGCACCTTACTCTGAGCCAGATTACTAGTTCCCAATCACTTATAGAGATAGCCATTCTTTCCCATTCTCTGACTGTGTAAGCCCTGTTCGAACTGTCTGTGGGTGTGCAGTTCTGTCCCTTACTTCTCTCTAGCCGTTCTTCTTGTTCTGGTCTTTGAGGGTTCCCAGAGAAAGGATCAATGTAGGCACTAGGTGGTAGCAGTTGATTTGCTAGCCAGAGATATGAATAAAAGCAAGGCTCTTAGCTGTTTATTTCTTGTTTAGAGTCAGATATGGGCTACAGATTGCATTAAGACCTATTATGCCCCTCCTTTTCCCACTGAACAGAGCTGAAACAATTACAATTTAAACCAGTTTTTTTTTTAAATTTTTTTTAAGTACCACTTTGCCCTTTTTCTTGGGCAGGAGCTATAAAAGATATCAGGGTGGAGGCGGGCTCACCAAGGCACCTTACTCTGAGCCAGATTACTAGTTCACAATCACTTATAGAGATAGCCATTCTTTCCCATTCTCTGACTGTTTAAGCCCTCTTTGAACTGTCTGTGGGTTTGCAGTTCTGTCCCTTACTTCACTCTAGCTGTTCTTCTTGTTCTGGTCTTTGAGGGTTCCCAGAGAAAGGATCAATGTAGGCACTAGGTGGTAGCAGTTGAATTGCTAGCCAGAGATATGAATAAAAGCAAGGCTCTTAGCTGTTTATTTCTTGTTTAGAGTCAGATATGGGCTACAGATTGCATTAAGACCTATTATGCCCCTCCTTTTCCCACTGAACAGAGCTGAAACAATTACAATTTAAACCAGTTTTTTTTTTTTTTTTTTTTTTAAGTACCACTTTGCCCTTTTTCTTGGGCAGGAGCTATAAAAGATATCAGGGTGGAGGCGGGGCTCACCAAGGCACCTTACTCTGAGCCAGATTACTAGTTCCCAATCACTTATAGAGATAGCCATTCTTTCCCATTCTCTGACTGTTTAAGCCCTCTTTGAACTGTCTGTGGGTTTGCAGTTCTGTCCCTTACTTCACTCTAGCTGTTCTTCTTGTTCTGGTCTTTGAGGGTTCCCAGAGAAAGGATCAATGTAGGCACTAGGTGGTAGCAGTTGAATTGCTAGCCAGAGATATGAATAAAAGCAAGGCTCTTAGCTGTTTATTTCTTGTTTAGAGTCAGATATGGGCTACAGATTGCATTAAGACCTATTATGCCCCTCCTTTTCCCACTGAACAGAGCTGAAACAATTACAATTTAAACCAGTTTTTTTTTTTGAATTTTTTTTAAGTACCACTTTGCCCTTTTTCTTGGGCAGGAGCTATAAAAGATATCAGGGTTGAGGCGGGCTCACCAAGGCACCTTACTCTGAGCCAGATTACTAGTTCCCAATCACTTATAGAGATAGCCATTCTTTCCCATTCTCTGACTGTTTAAGCTCTCTTTGAACTGTCTGTGGGTTTGCAGTTCTGTCCCTTACTTCACTCTAGCCGTTCTTCTTGTTCTGGTCTTTGAGGGTTCCCAGAGAAAGGATCAATGTAGGCAGTAGGTGGTAGCAGTTGAATTGCTAGCCAGAGATATGAATAAAAGCAAGGCACTTAGCTGTTTATTTCTTGTATAGAGTCAGATATGGGCTACAGATTGCATTAAGACCTATTATGCCCCTCCTTTTCCCACTGAACAGAGCTGAAACAACTACAATTTACACCAGTTTTTTTTTTTTTTTTTTTTTTTTTTTTTTAAGTTCCTTAAGGCACTTTGCCCTTTTTCTTGGGCAGGAGCTATAAAAGATATCAGGGTGGAGGCGGGGCTCACCAAGGCACCTTACACTGAGCCAGATTACTAGTTCCCAATCACTTATAGAGATAGCCATTCTTTCCCTTTCTCTGACTGTTTAAGCCCTCTTTGAACTGTCTGTGGGTTTGCAGTTCTGTCCCTTACTTCACTCTAGCTGTTCTTCTTGTTCTGGTCTTTGAGGGTTCCCAGAGAAAGGATCAATGTAGGCACTAGGTGGTAGCAGTTGAATTGCTAGCCAGAGATATGAATAAAAGCAAGGCTCTTAGCTGTTTATTTCTTGTTTAGAGTCAGATATGGGCTACAGATTGCATTAAGACCTATTATGCCCCTTCTTTTCCCACTGAACAGAGCTGAAACAATTACAATTTAAACCAGTTTTTTTTTTAAAATTTTTTTTAAGTACCACTTTGCCCTTTTTCTTGGGCAGGAGCTATAAAAGATATCAGGGTGGAGGCGGGCTCACCAAGGCACCTTACTCTGAGCCAGATTACTAGTTCCCAATCACTTATAGAGATAGCCATTCTTTCCCATTCTCTGACTGTTTAAGCTCTCTTTGAACTGTCTGTGGGTGTGCAGTTCTGTCCCTTACTTCACTCTAGCTGTTCTTCTTGTTCTGGTCTTTGAGGGTTCCCAGAGAAAGGATCAATGTAGGCACTAGGTGGTAGCAGTTGAATTGCTAGCCAGAGATATGAATAAAAGCAAGGCTCTTAGCTGTTTATTTCTTGTTTAGAGTCAGATATGGGCTACAGATTGCATTAAGACCTATTATGCCCCTCCTTTTCCCACTGAACAGAGCTGAAACAATTACAATTTAAACCAGTTTTTTTAAAAAAAATTTTTTAAGTACCACTTTGCCCTTTTTCTTGGGCAGGAGCTATAAAAGATATCAGGGAGGAGGCGGGGCTCACCAAGGCACCTTACTCTGAGCCAGATTACTAGTTCCCAATCACTTATAGAGATAGCCATTCTTTCCCTTTCTCTGACTGTTTAAGCCCTCTTTGAACTGTCTGTGGGTTTGCAGTTCTGTCCCTTACTTCACTCTAGCTGTTCTTCTTGTTCTGGTCTTTGAGGGTTCCCAGAGAAAGGATCAATGTAGGCACTAGGTGGTAGCAGTTGAATTGCTAGCCAGAGATATGAATAAAAGCAAGGCTCTTAGCTGTTTATTTCTTGTTTAGAGTCAGATATGGGCTACAGATTGCATTAAGACCTATTATGCCCCTCCTTTTCCCACTGAACAGAGCTGAAACAATTACAATTTAAACCAGTTTTTTTTTTAAAATTTTTTTTAAGTACCACTTTGCCCTTTTTCTTGGGCAGGAGCTATAAAAGATATCAGGGTGGAGGCGGGGCTCACCAAGGCACCTTACTCTGAGCCAGATTACTAGTTCCCAATCACTTATAGAGATAGCCATTCTTTCCCTTTCTCTGACTGCCCTCTTTGAACTGTCTGTGGTTTTGCAGTTCTGTCCCTTACTTCACTCTAGCTGTTCTTCTTGTTCTGGTCTTTGAGGGTTCCCAGAGAAAGGATCAATGTAGGCAGTAGGTGGTAGCAGTTGAATTGCTAGCCAGAGATATGAATAAAAGCAAGGCTCTTAGCTGTTTATTTCTTGTTTAGAGTCAGATATGGGCTACAGATTGCATTAAGACCTATTATGCCCCTCCTTTTCCCACTGAACAGAGCTGAAACAATTACAATTTAAACCAGTTTTTTTTTTTTAAAATTTTTTAAGTACCACTTTGCCCTTTTTCTTGGGCAGGAGCTATAAAAGATATCAGGGAGGAGGCGGGCTCACCAAGGCACCTTACTCTGAGCCAGATTACTAGTTCCCAATCACTTATAGAGATAGCCATTCTTTCCCATTCTCTGACTGTGTAAGCCCTGTTCGAACTGTCTGTGGGTGTGCAGTTCTGTCCCTTACTTCACTCTAGCCGTTCTTCATGTTCTGGTCTTTGAGGGTTCCCAGAGAAAGGATCAATGTAGGCACTAGGTGGTAGCAGTTGAATTGCTAGCCAGAGATATGAATGAAAGCAAGGCTCTTAGCTGTTTATTTCTTGTTTAGAGTCAGATATGGGCTACAGATTGCATTAAGACCTATTATGCCCCTCCTTTTCCCACTGAACAGAGCTGAAACAATTACAATTTAAACCAGTTTTTTTTTTAAAATTTTTTTAAGTACCACTTTGCCCTTTTTCTTGGGCAGGAGCTATAAAAGATATCAGGGTGGAGGCGGGCTCACCAAGGCACCTTACTCTGAGCCAGATTACTAGTTCACAATCACTTATAGAGATAGCCATTCTTTCCCATTCTCTGACTGTTTAAGCCCTCTTTGAACTGTCTGTGGGTTTGCAGTTCTGTCCCTTACTTCACTCTAGCTGTTCTTCTTGTTCTGGTCTTTGAGGGTTCCCAGAGAAAGGATCAATGTAGGCACTAGGTGGTAGCAGTTGAATTGCTAGCCAGAGATATGAATAAAAGCAAGGCTCTTAGCTGTTTATTTCTTGTTTAGAGTCAGATATGGGCTACAGATTGCATTAAGACCTATTATGCCCCTCCTTTTCCCACTGAACAGAGCTGAAACAATTACAATTTAAACCAGTTTTTTTTTTTTTTTTTTTTTTAAGTACCACTTTGCCCTTTTTCTTGGGCAGGAGCTATAAAAGATATCAGGGTGGAGGCGGGCTCACCAAGGCACCTTACTCTGAGCCAGATTACTAGTTCCCAATCACTTATAGAGATAGCCATTCTTTCCCATTCTCTGACTGTTTAAGCCCTCTTTGAACTGTCTGTGGGTTTGCAGTTCTGTCCCTTACTTCACTCTAGCTGTTCTTCTTGTTCTGGTCTTTGAGGGTTCCCAGAGAAAGGATCAATGTAGGCACTAGGTGGTAGCAGTTGAATTGCTAGCCAGAGATATGAATAAAAGCAAGGCTCTTAGCTGTTTATTTCTTGTTTAGAGTCAGATATGGGCTACAGATTGCATTAAGACCTATTATGCCCCTCCTTTTCCCACTGAACAGAGCTGAAACAATTACAATTTAAACCAGTTTTTTTTTTTGAATTTTTTTTAAGTACCACTTTGCCCTTTTTCTTGGGCAGGAGCT
Source organism: Pangasianodon hypophthalmus (assembly GCF_027358585.1). Lineage (NCBI taxonomy): Eukaryota > Metazoa > Chordata > Actinopteri > Siluriformes > Pangasiidae > Pangasianodon > Pangasianodon hypophthalmus. The sequence goes on along the minus strand of NC_069714.1, from coordinate 2,488,180 downwards.
ATAAAAGATATCAGGGTTGAGGCGGGCTCACCAAGGCACCTTACTCTGAGCCAGATTACTAGTTCCCAATCACTTATAGAGATAGCCATTCTTTCCCATTCTCTGACTGTTTAAGCTCTCTTTGAACTGTCTGTGGGTTTGCAGTTCTGTCCCTTACTTCACTCTAGCCGTTCTTCTTGTTCTGGTCTTTGAGGGTTCCCAGAGAAAGGATCAATGTAGGCAGTAGGTGGTAGCAGTTGAATTGCTAGCCAGAGATATGAATAAAAGCAAGGCACTTAGCTGTTTATTTCTTGTATAGAGTCAGATATGGGCTACAGATTGCATTAAGACCTATTATGCCCCTCCTTTTCCCACTGAACAGAGCTGAAACAACTACAATTTACACCAGTTTTTTTTTTTTTTTTTTTTTTTTTTTTAAGTTCCTTAAGGCACTTTGCCCTTTTTCTTGGGCAGGAGCTATAAAAGATATCAGGGTGGAGGCGGGCTCACCAAGGCACCTTACACTGAGCCAGATTACTAGTTCCCAATCACTTATAGAGATAGCCATTCTTTCCCTTTCTCTGACTGTTTAAGCCCTCTTTGAACTGTCTGTGGGTTTGCAGTTCTGTCCCTTACTTCACTCTAGCTGTTCTTCTTGTTCTGGTCTTTGAGGGTTCCCAGAGAAAGGATCAATGTAGGCACTAGGTGGTAGCAGTTGAATTGCTAGCCAGAGATATGAATAAAAGCAAGGCTCTTAGCTGTTTATTTCTTGTTTAGAGTCAGATATGGGCTACAGATTGCATTAAGACCTATTATGCCCCTTCTTTTCCCACTGAACAGAGCTGAAACAATTACAATTTAAACCAGTTTTTTTTTAAAATTTTTTTTAAGTACCACTTTGCCCTTTTTCTTGGGCAGGAGCTATAAAAGATATCAGGGTGGAGGCGGGCTCACCAAGGCACCTTACTCTGAGCCAGATTACTAGTTCCCAATCACTTATAGAGATAGCCATTCTTTCCCATTCTCTGACTGTTTAAGCTCTCTTTGAACTGTCTGTGGGTGTGCAGTTCTGTCCCTTACTTCACTCTAGCTGTTCTTCTTGTTCTGGTCTTTGAGGGTTCCCAGAGAAAGGATCAATGTAGGCACTAGGTGGTAGCAGTTGAATTGCTAGCCAGAGATATGAATAAAAGCAAGGCTCTTAGCTGTTTATTTCTTGTTTAGAGTCAGATATGGGCTACAGATTGCATTAAGACCTATTATGCCCCTCCTTTTCCCACTGAACAGAGCTGAAACAATTACAATTTAAACCAGTTTTTTTAAAAAAAATTTTTTAAGTACCACTTTGCCCTTTTTCTTGGGCAGGAGCTATAAAAGATATCAGGGAGGAGGCGGGCTCACCAAGGCACCTTACTCTGAGCCAGATTACTAGTTCCCAATCACTTATAGAGATAGCCATTCTTTCCCTTTCTCTGACTGTTTAAGCCCTCTTTGAACTGTCTGTGGGTTTGCAGTTCTGTCCCTTACTTCACTCTAGCTGTTCTTCTTGTTCTGGTCTTTGAGGGTTCCCAGAGAAAGGATCAATGTAGGCACTAGGTGGTAGCAGTTGAATTGCTAGCCAGAGATATGAATAAAAGCAAGGCTCTTAGCTGTTTATTTCTTGTTTAGAGTCAGATATGGGCTACAGATTGCATTAAGACCTATTATGCCCCTCCTTTTCCCACTGAACAGAGCTGAAACAATTACAATTTAAACCAGTTTTTTTTTTTAAATTTTTTTTAAGTACCACTTTGCCCTTTTTCTTGGGCAGGAGCTATAAAAGATATCAGGGTGGAGGCGGGCTCACCAAGGCACCTTACTCTGAGCCAGATTACTAGTTCCCAATCACTTATAGAGATAGCCATTCTTTCCCTTTCTCTGACTGTTTAAGCCCTCTTTGAACTGTCTGTGGTTTTGCAGTTCTGTCCCTTACTTCACTCTAGCTGTTCTTCTTGTTCTGGTCTTTGAGGGTTCCCAGAGAAAGGATCAATGTAGGCAGTAGGTGGTAGCAGTTGAATTGCTAGCCAGAGATATGAATAAAAGCAAGGCTCTTAGCTGTTTATTTCTTGTTTAGAGTCAGATATGGGCTACAGATTGCATTAAGACCTATTATGCCCCTCCTTTTCCCACTGAACAGAGCTGAAACAATTACAATTTAAACCAGTTTTTTTTTTTTTAAATTTTTTAAGTACCACTTTGCCCTTTTTCTTGGGCAGGAGCTATAAAAGATATCAGGGAGGAGGCGGGCTCACCAAGGCACCTTACTCTGAGCCAGATTACTAGTTCCCAATCACTTATAGAGATAGCCATTCTTTCCCATTCTCTGACTGTGTAAGCCCTGTTCGAACTGTCTGTGGGTGTGCAGTTCTGTCCCTTACTTCACTCTAGCCGTTCTTCATGTTCTGGTCTTTGAGGGTTCCCAGAGAAAGGATCAATGTAGGCACTAGGTGGTAGCAGTTGAATTGCTAGCCAGAGATATGAATGAAAGCAAGGCTCTTAGCTGTTTATTTCTTGTTTAGAGTCAGATATGGGCTACAGATTGCATTAAGACCTATTATGCCCCTCCTTTTCCCACTGAACAGAGCTGAAACAATTACAATTTAAACCAGTTTTTTTTTTAAAATTTTTTTTAAGTACCACTTTGCCCTTTTTCTTGGGCAGGAGCTATTAAAGATATCAGGGTGGAGGCGGGCTCACCAAGGCACCTTACTCTGAGCCAGATTACTAGTTCCCAATCACTTATAGAGATAGCCATTCTTTCCCATTCTCTGACTGTTTAAGCCCTCTTTGAACCATCTGTGGGTTTGCAGTTCTGTCCCTTACTTCACTCTAGCCGTTCTTCTTGTTCTGGTCTTTGAGGGTTCCCAGAGAAAGGATCAATGTAGGCACTAGGTGGTAGCAGTTGAATTGCTAGCCAGAGATATGAATAAAAGCAAGGCTCTTAGCTGTTTATTTCTTGTTTAGAGTCAGATATGGGCTACAGATTGCATTAAGACCTATTATGCCCCTCCTTTTCCCACTGAACAGAGCTGAAACAATTACAATTTAAACCAGTTTTTTTTTTTTTATTTTTTTTAAGTACCACTTTGCCCTTTTTCTTGGGCAGGAGCTATAAAAGATATCAGGGTGGAGGCGGGCTCACCAAGGCACCTTACTCTGAGCCAGATTACTAGTTCCCAATCCCTTATAGAGATAGCCATTCTTTCCCATTCTCTGACTGTGTAAGCCCTGTTGGAACTGTCTGTGGGTGTGTAGTTCTGTCCCTTACTTCACTCTAGCCGTTCTTCTTGTTCTGGTCTTTGAGGGTTCCCAGAGAAAGGATCAATGCAGGCACTAGGTGGTAGCAGTTGATTTGCTAGCCAGAGATATGAATAAAAGCAAGGCTCTTAGCTGTTTATTTCTTGTTTAGAGTCAGATATGGGCTACAGATTGCATTAAGACCTATTATGCCCCTCCTTTTCCCACTGAACAGAGCTGAAACAATTACAATTTAAACCAGTTTTTTTAAAAAAAAATTTTTTAAGTACCACTTTACCCTTTTTCTTGGGCAGGAGCTATAAAAGATATCAGGGAGGAGGCGGGCTCACCAAGGCACCTTACTCTGAGCCAGATTACTAGTTCCCAATCACTTATAGAGATAGCCATTCTTTCCCTTTTTCTGACTGTTTAAGCCCTCTTTGAACTGTCTGTGGGTTTGCAGTTCTGTCCCTTACTTCACTCTAGCCGTTCTTCTTGTTCTGGTCTTTGAGGGTTCCCAGAGAAAGGATCAATGTAGGCACTAGGTGGTAGCAGTTGAATTGCTAGCCAGAGATATGAATAAAAGCAAGGCTCTTAGCTGTTTATTTCTTGTTTAGAGTCAGATATGGGCTACAGATTGCATTAAGACCTATTATGCCCCTTCTTTTCCCACTGAACAGAGCTGAAACAATTACAATTTAAACCAGTTTTTTTTTTTTTAATTTTTTTTAAGTACCACTTTGCCCTTTTTCTTGGGCAGGAGCTATAAAAGATATCAGGGTGGAGGCGGGCTCACCAAGGCACCTTACTCTGAGCCAGATTACTAGTTCCCAATCACTTATAGAGATAGCCATTCTTTCCCATTCTCTGACTGTGTAAGCCTTGTTCGAACTGTCTGTGGGTGTGCAGTTCTGTCCCTTACTTCACTCTAGCCGTTCTTCTTGTTCTGGTCTTTGAGGGTTCCCAGAGAAAGGATCAATGTAGGCACTAGGTGGTAGCAGTTGATTTGCTAGCCAGAGATATGAATAAAAGCAAGGCTCTTAGCTGTTTATTTCTTGTTTAGAGTCAGATATGGGCTACAGATTGCATTAAGACCTATTATGCCCCTCCTTTTCCCACTGAACAGAGCTGAAACAATTACAATTTAAACCAGTTTTTTTTTTTAAATTTTTTTTAAGTACCACTTTGCCCTTTTTCTTGGGCAGGAGCTATAAAAGATATCAGGGTGGAGGCGGGCTCACCAAGGCACCTTACTCTGAGCCAGATTACTAGTTCCCAATCACTTATAGAGATAGCCATTCTTTCCCATTCTCTGACTGTTTAAGCCCTCTTTGAACTGTCTGTGGGTTTGCAGTTCTGTCCCTTACTTCACTCTAGCTGTTCTTCTTGTTCTGGTCTTTGAGGGTTCCCAGAGAAAGGATCAATGTAGGCACTAGGTGGTAGCAGTTGAATTGCTAGCCAGAGATATGAATAAAAGCAAGGCTCTTAGCTGTTTATTTCTTGTTTAGAGTCAGATATGGGCTACAGATTGCATTAAGACCCATGATGCCCCTCCTTTTCCCACTGAACAGAGCTGAAACAAATACAATTTACACCAGTTTTTTTTTTTTTTTTTTTTTTAAGTTCCTTAAGGCACTTTGCCCTTTTTCTTGGGCAGGAGCTATAAAAGATATCAGGGTGGAGGCGGGCTCACCAAGGCACCTTACTCTGAGCCAGATTACTAGTTCCCAATCACTTATAGAGATAGCCATTCTTTCCCTTTCTCTGACTGTTTAAGCCCTCTTTGAACTGTCTGTGGGTTTGCAGTTCTGTCCCTTACTTCACTCTAGCCGTTCTTCTTGTTCTGGTCTTTGAGGGTTCCCAGAGAAAGGATCAATGTAGGCACTAGGTGGTAGCAGTTGAATTGCTAGCCAGAGATATGAATAAAAGCAAGGCTCTTAGCTGTTTATTTCTTGTTTAGAGTCAGATATGGGCTACAGATTGCATTAAGACCTATTATGCCCCTCCTTTTCCCACTGAACAGAGCTGAAACAATTACAATTTAAACCAGTTTTTTTTTTTTTTTTTTTTTTTTTTTTTTTCAAGTACCACTTTGCCCTTTTTCTTGGGCAGGAGCTATAAAAGATATCAGGGAGGAGGCGGGCTCACCAAGGCACCTTACTCTGAGCCAGATTACTAGTTCCCAATCACTTATAGAGATAGCCATTCTTTCCCATTCTCTGACTGTTTAAGCCCTCTTTGAAGTGTCTGTGGGTTTGCAGTTCTGTCCCTTACTTCACTCTAGCTGTTCTTCTTGTTCTGGTCTTTGAGGGTTCCCAGAGAAAGGATCAATGTAGGCTCTAGGTGATAGCAGTTGAATTGCTAGCCAGAGATATGAATAAAAGCAAGGCTCTTAGCTGTTTATTTCTTGTTTAGAGTCAGATATGGGCTACAGATTGCATTAAGACCTATTATGCCCCTCCTTTTCCCACTGAACAGAGCTGAAACAACTACAATTTACACCCGTTATTTTTTTTTTCTTTAAGTACCACTTTGCCCTTTTTCTTGGGCAGGAGCTATAAAAGATATCAGGGTGGAGGCGGGCTCACCAAGGCACCTTACTCTGAGCCAGATTACTAGTTCCCAATCACTTATAGAGATAGCCATTCTTTCCCATTCTCTGACTGTGTAAGCCCTGTTCGAACTGTCTGTGGGCTTGCAGTTCTGTCCCTTACTTCACTCTAGCCGTTCTTCTTGTTCTGGTCTTTGAGGGTTCCCAGAGAAAGGATCAATGTAGGCACTAGGTGGTAGCAGTTGAATTGCTAGCCAGAGATATGAATAAAAGCAAGGCTCTTAGCTGTTTATTTCTTGTTTAGAGTCAGATATGGGCTACAGATTGCATTAAGACCTATTATGCCCCTCCTTTTCCCACTGAACAGAGCTGAAACAACTACAATTTACACCAGTTTTTTTTTTTTTTCTTTAAGTACCACTTTGCCCTTTTTCTTGGGCAGGAGCTATAAAAGATATCAGGGTGGAGGCGGGCTCTCCAAGGCACCTTACTCTGAGCCAGATTACTAGTTCCCAATCACTTATAGAGATAGCCATTCTTTCCTATTCTCTGACTGTTTAAGCCCTCTTTGAACTGTCTGTGGGTTTGCAGTTCTGTCCCTTACTTGACTCTAGCCGTTCTTCTTGTTCTGGTCTTTGAGGATTCCCAGAGAAAGGATCAATGTAGGCACTAGGTGGTAGCAGTTGATTTGCTAGCCAGAGATATGAATAAAAGCAAGGCTCTTAGCTGTTTATTTCTTGTTTAGAGTCAGATATGGGCTACAGATTGCATTAAGACCTATTATGGCCCTCCTTTTCCCACTGAACAGAGCTGAAACAACTACAATTTACACCAGTTTTTTTTTTTTTTTTTTTTTTTTTTTTTTTAAGTACCACTTTGCCCTTTTTCTTGGGCAGGAGCTATAAAAGATATCAGGGTGGAGGCGGGCTCACCAAGGCACCTTACTCTGAGCCAGATTACTAGTTCCCAATCACTTATAGAGATAGCCATTCTTTCCCATTCTCTGACTGTGTAAGCCCTGTTCGAACTTTCTGTGGGCTTGCAGTTCTGTCCCTTACTTCACTCTAGCCGTTCTTCTTGTTCTGGTCTTTGAGGGTTCCCAGAGAAAGGATCAATGTAGGCACTAGGTGGTAGCAGTTGAATTGCTAGCCAGAGATATGAATAAAAGCAAGGCTCTTAGCTGTTTATTTCTTGTTTAGAGTCAGATATGGGCTACAGATTGCATTAAGACCTATTATGCCCCTCCTTTTCCCACTGAACAGAGCTGAAACAACTACAATTTACACCAGTTTTTTTTTTTTTCTTTAAGTACCACTTTGCCCTTTTTCTTGGGCAGGAGCTATAAAAGATATCAGGGTGGAGGCGGGCTCTCCAAGGCACCTTACTCTGAGCCAGATTACTAGTTCCCAATCACTTATAGAGATAGCCATTCTTTCCCATTCTCTGACTGTTTAAGCCCTCTTTGAACTGTCTGTGGGTTTGCAGTTCTGTCCCTTACTTCACTCTAGCCGTTCTTCTTGTTCTGGTATTTGAGGATTCCTAGAGAAAGGATCAATGTAGGCACTAGGTGGTAGCAGTTGAATTGCTAGCCAGAGATATGAATAAAAGCAAGGCTCTTAGCTGTTTATTTCTTGTTTAGAGTCAGATATGGGCTACAGATTGCATTAAGACCTATTATGCCCCTCCTTTTCCCACTGAACAGAGCTGAAACAATTACAATTTAAACCAGTTTTTTTTTTTTTTTTTTTTTTTTTTTTTTAAGTACCACTTTGCCCTTTTTCTTGGGCAGGAGCTATAAAAGATATCAGGGTGGAGGCGGGCTCACCAAGGCACCTTACTCTGAGCCAGATTACTAGTTCCCAATCACTTATAGAGATAGCCATTCTTTCCCATTTTCTGAGTGTTTAAGCCCTCTTTGAACTGTCTGTGGGTTTGCAATTCTGTCCCTTACCTCACTCTAGCCGTTCTTCTTGTTCTGGTCTTTGAGGGTTCCCAGAGAAAGGATCAATGTAGGCTCTAGGTGATAGCAGTTGAATTGCTAGCCAGAGATATGAATAAAAGCAAGGCTCTTAGCTGTTTATTTCTTGTTTAGAGTCAGATATGGGCTACAGATTGCATTAAGACCGATTATGCCCCTCCTTTTCCCACTGAACAGAGCTGAAACAATTACAATTTAATCCAGGTTTTTTTTGTTTTTTTTTAAGTACCACTTTGCCCTTTTTCTTGGGCAGGAGCTATAAAAGATATCAGGGTGGAGGCGGGCTCACCAAGGCACCTTACTCTGAGCCAGATTACTAGTTCCCAATCACTTATAGAGATAGCGATTCTTTCCCTTTCTCTGACTGTTTAAGCCCTCTTTGAACTGTCTGTGGGTTTGCAGTTCTGTCCCTTACTTCACTCTAGCCGTTCTTCTTGTTCTGGTCTTTGAGGATTCCCAGAGAAAGGATCAATGTAGGCACTAGGTGGTAGCAGTTGAATTGCTAGCCAGAGATATGAATAAAAGCAAGGCTCTTAGCTGTTTATTTCTTGTTTAGAATTAGATATGGGCTACAGATTGCATTAAGACCGATTATGCCCCTCCTTTTCCCACTGAACAGAGCTGAAACAATTACAATTTAAACCAGTTTTTTTTTTTTTTTTTTTTTTTTTTTTAAGTACCACTTTGCCCTTTTTCTTGGGCAGGAGCTATAAAAGATATCAGGGTGGAGGCGGGCTCACCAAGGCACCTTACTCTGAGCCAGATTACTAGTTCCCAATCACTTATAGAGATAGCCATTCTTTCTCATTCTCTGACTGTTTAAGCCCTCTTTGAACTGTCTGTGGGTTTGCAGTTCTGTCCCTTACTTCACTCTAGCCGTTCTTCTTGTTCTGGTCTTTGAGGGTTCCCAGAGAAAGGATCAATGTAGGCACTAGGTGGTAGCAGTTGAATTGCTAGCCAGAGATATGAATAAAAGCAAGGCTCTTAGCTGTTTATTTCTTGTTTAGAGTCAGATATGGGCTACAGATTGCATTAAGACCTATTATGCCCCTCCTTTTCCCACTGAACAGAGCTGAAACAATTACAATTTAAACCAGTTTTTTTTTTTTTTTTTTTTTTAAGTACCACTTTGCCCTTTTTCTTGGGCAGGAGCTATAAAAGATATCAGGGTGGAGGCGGGCTCACCAAGGCACCTTACTCTGAGCCAGATTACTAGTTCCCAATCACTTATAGAGATAGCCATTCTTTCTCATTCTCTGACTGTTTAAGCCCTCTTTGAACTGTCTGTGGGTTTGCAGTTCTGTCCCTTACTTCACTCTAGCCGTTCTTCTTGTTCTGGTCTTTGAGGGTTCCCAGAGAAAGGATCAATGTAGGCACTAGGTGGTAGCAGTTGAATTGCTAGCCAGAGATATGAATAAAAGCAAGGCTCTTAGCTGTTTATTTCTTGTTTAGAGTCAGATATGGGCTACAGATTGCATTAAGACCCATTATGCCCCTCCTTTTCCCACTGAACAGAGCTGAAACAAATACAATTTACACCAGTTTTTTTTTTTTTTTTTTTTTTTAAGTTCCTTAAGGCACTTTGCCCTTTTTCTTGGGCAGGAGCTATAAAAGATATCAGGGTGGAGGCGGGCTCACCAAGGCACCTTACTCTGAGCCAGATTACTAGTTCCCAATCACTTATAGAGATAGCCATTCTTTCCCTTTCTCTGACTGTTTAAGCCCTCTTTGAACTGTCTGTGGGTTTGCAGTTCTGTCCCTTACTTCACTCTAGCCGTTCTTCTTGTTCTGGTCTTTGAGGCTTCCCAGAGAAAGGATCAATGTAGGCACTAGGTGGTAGCAGTTGAATTGCTAGCCAGAGATATGAATAAAAGCAAGGCTCTTAGCTGTTTATTTCTTGTTTAGAGTCAGATATGGGCTACAGATTGCATTAAGACCTATTATGGCCCTCCTTTTCCCACTGAACAGAGCTGAAACAACTACAATTTACACCAGTTTTTTTTTTTTTTTTTTTTTTTTTTTTTAGTTCCTTAAGGCACTTTGCCCTTTTTCTTGGGCAGGAGCTATAAAAGATATCAGGGTGGAGGCGGGCTCACCAAGGCACCTTACTCTGAGCCAGATTACTAGTCCCCAATCACTTATAGAGATAGCCATTCTTTCCCTTTCTCTGACTGTTTAAGCTCTCTTTGAACTGTCTGTGGGTTTGCAGTTCTGTCCCTTACTTCACTCTAGCCGTTCTTCTTGTTCTGGTCTTTGAGGGTTCCCAGAGAAAGGATCAATGTAGGCACTAGGTGGTAGCAGTTGAATTGCTAGCCAGAGATATGAATAAAAGCAAGGCTCTTAGCTGTTTATTTCTTGTTTAGAGTCAGATATGGGCTACAGATTGCATTAAGACCTATTATGGCCCTCCTTTTCCCACTGAACAGAGCTGAAACAACTACAATTTACACCAGTTTTTTTTTTTTTTTTTTTTTTTTTTTTAGTTCCTTAAGGCACTTTGCCCTTTTTCTTGGGCAGGACCTATAAAAGATATCAGGGTGGAGGCGGGCTCACCAAGGCACCTTACTCTGAGCCAGATTACTAGTCCCCAATCACTTATAGAGATAGCCATTCTTTCCCATTCTCTGACTGTTTAAGCCCTCTTTGAACTGTCTGTGGGTTTGCAGTTCTGTCCCTTACTTCACTCTAGCTGTTCTTCTTGTTCTGGTCTTTGAGGGTTCCCAGAGAAAGGATCAATGTAGGCACTAGGTGGTAGCAGTTGAATTGCTAGCCAGAGATATGAATAAAAGCAAGGCTCTTAGCTGTTTATTTCTTGTTTAGAGTCAGATATGGGCTACAGATTGCATTAAGACCTATTATGCCCCTCCTTTTCCCACTGAACAGAGCTGAAACAATTACAATTTAAACCAGTTTTTTTTTTTTTTTTTTTTAAGTACCACTTTGCCCTTTTTCTTGGGCAGGAGCTATAAAAGATATCAGGGTGGAGGCGGGCTCACCAAGGCACCTTACTCTGAGCCAGATTACTAGTTCCCAATCACTTATAGAGATAGCCATTCTTTCCCATTCTCTGACTGTTTAAGCCCTCTTTGAACTGTCTGTGGGTTTGCAGTTCTGTCCCTTACTTCACTCTAGCCGTTCTTGTTCTGGTCTTTGAGGGTTTCCAGAGAAAGGATCAATGTAGGCACTAGGTGGTAGCAGTTGAATTGCTAGCCAGAGATATGAATAAAAGCAAGGCTCTTAGCTGTTTATTTCTTGTTTAGAGTCAGATATGGGCTACAGATTGCATTAAGACCCATTATGCCCCTCCTTTTCCCACTGAACAGAGCTGAAACAAATACAATTTACACCAGTTTTTTTTTTTTTTTTTTTTTTTTTTTTAGTTCCTTAAGGCACTTTGCCCTTTTTCTTGGGCAGGACCTATAAAAGATATCAGGGTGGAGGCGGGCTCACCAAGGCACCTTACTCTGAGCCAGATTACTAGTCCCCAATCACTTATAGAGATAGCCATTCTTTCCCATTCTCTGACTGTTTAAGCCCTCTTTGAACTGTCTGTGGGTTTGCAGTTCTGTCCCTTACTTCACTCTAGCTGTTCTTCTTGTTCTGGTCTTTGAGGGTTCCCAGAGAAAGGATCAATGTAGGCACTAGGTGGTAGCAGTTGAATTGCTAGCCAGAGATATGAATAAAAGCAAGGCTCTTAGCTGTTTATTTCTTGTTTAGAGTCAGATATGGGCTACAGATTGCATTAAGACCTATTATGCCCCTCCTTTTCCCACTGAACAGAGCTGAAACAATTACAATTTAAACCAGTTTTTTTTTTTTTTTTTTTAAGTACCACTTTGCCCTTTTTCTTGGGCAGGAGCTATAAAAGATATCAGGGTGGAGGCGGGCTCACCAAGGCACCTTACTCTGAGCCAGATTACTAGTTCCCAATCACTTATAGAGATAGCCATTCTTTCCCATTCTCTGACTGTTTAAGCCCTCTTTGAACTGTCTGTGGGTTTGCAGTTCTGTCCCTTACTTCACTCTAGCCGTTCTTGTTCTGGTCTTTGAGGGTTTCCAGAGAAAGGATCAATGTAGGCACTAGGTGGTAGCAGTTGAATTGCTAGCCAGAGATATGAATAAAAGCAAGGCTCTTAGCTGTTTATTTCTTGTTTAGAGTCAGATATGGGCTACAGATTGCATTAAGACCCATTATGCCCCTCCTTTTCCCACTGAACAGAGCTGAAACAAATACAATTTACACCAGTTTTTTTTTTTTTTTTAGTTCCTTAAGGCACTTTGCCCTTTTTCTTGGGCAGGACCTATAAAAGATATCAGGGTGGAGGCGGGCTCACCAAGGCACCTTACTCTGAGCCAGATTACTAGTCCCCAATCACTTATAGAGATAGCCATTCTTTCCCATTCTCTGACTGTTTAAGCCCTCTTTGAACTGTCTGTGGGTTTGCAGTTCTGTCCCTTACTTCACTCTAGCTGTTCTTCTTGTTCTGGTCTTTGAGGGTTCCCAGAGAAAGGATCAATGTAGGCACTAGGTGGTAGCAGTTGAATTGCTAGCCAGAGATATGAATAAAAGCAAGGCTCTTAGCTGTTTATTTCTTGTTTAGAGTCAGATATGGGCTACAGATTGCATTAAGACCTATTATGCCCCTCCTTTTCCCACTGAACAGAGCTGAAACAATTACAATTTAAACCAGTTTTTTTTTTTTTTTTTTTTAAGTACCACTTTGCCCTTTTTCTTGGGCAGGAGCTATAAAAGATATCAGGGTGGAGGCGGGCTCACCAAGGCACCTTACTCTGAGCCAGATTACTAGTTCCCAATCACTTATAGAGATAGCCATTCTTTCCCATTCTCTGACTGTTTAAGCCCTCTTTGAACTGTCTGTGGGTTTGCAGTTCTGTCCCTTACTTCACTCTAGCCGTTCTTGTTCTGGTCTTTGAGGGTTTCCAGAGAAAGGATCAATGTAGGCACTAGGTGGTAGCAGTTGAATTGCTAGCCAGAGATATGAATAAAAGCAAGGCTCTTAGCTGTTTATTTCTTGTTTAGAGTCAGATATGGGCTACAGATTGCATTAAGACCCATTATGCCCCTCCTTTTCCCACTGAACAGAGCTGAAACAAATACAATTTACACCAGTTTTTTTTTTTTTTTTTTTTTTTAAGTTCCTTAAGGCACTTTGCCCTTTTTCTTGGGCAGGAGCTATAAAAGATATCAGGGTGGAGGCGGGCTCACCAAGGCACCTTACTCTGAGCCAGATTACTAGTTCCCAATCACTTATAGAGATAGCCATTCTTTCCCTTTCTCTGACTGTTTAAGCCCTCTTTGAACTGTCTGTGGGTTTGCAGTTCTGTCCCTTACTTCACTCTAGCCGTTCTTCTTGTTCTGGTCTTTGAGGCTTCCCAGAGAAAGGATCAATGTAGGCACTAGGTGGTAGCAGTTGAATTGCTAGCCAGAGATATGAATAAAAGCAAGGCTCTTAGCTGTTTATTTCTTGTTTAGAGTCAGATATGGGCTACAGATTGCATTAAGACCTATTATGGCCCTCCTTTTCCCACTGAACAGAGCTGAAACAACTACAATTTACACCAGTTTTTTTTTTTTTTTTTTTTTTTTTTTTTTAGTTCCTTAAGGCACTTTGCCCTTTTTCTTGGGCAGGAGCTATAAAAGATATCAGGGTGGAGGCGGGCTCACCAAGGCACCTTACTCTGAGCCAGATTACTAGTCCCCAATCACTTATAGAGATAGCCATTCTTTCCCTTTCTCTGACTGTTTAAGCCCTCTTTGAACTGTCTGTGGGTTTGCAGTTCTGTCCCTTACTTCACTCTAGCTGTTCTTCTTGTTCTGGTCTTTGAGGGTTCCCAGAGAAAGGATCAATGTAGGCACTAGGTGGTAGCAGTTGAATTGCTAGCCAGAGATATGAATAAAAGCAAGGCTCTTAGCTGTTTATTTCTTGTTTAGAGTCAGATATGGGCTACAGATTGCATTAAGACCTATTATGCCCCTCCTTTTCCCACTGAACAGAGCTGAAACAATTACAATTTAAACCAGTTTTTTTTTTTTTTTTTTTTAAGTACCACTTTGCCCTTTTTCTTGGGCAGGAGCTATAAAAGATATCAGGGTGGAGGCGGGCTCACCAAGGCACCTTACTCTGAGCCAGATTACTAGTTCCCAATCACTTATAGAGATAGCCATTCTTTCCCATTCTCTGACTGTTTAAGCCCTCTTTGAACTGTCTGTGGGTTTGCAGTTCTGTCCCTTACTTCACTCTAGCCGTTCTTGTTCTGGTCTTTGAGGGTTTCCAGAGAAAGGATCAATGTAGGCACTAGGTGGTAGCAGTTGAATTGCTAGCCAGAGATATGAATAAAAGCAAGGCTCTTAGCTGTTTATTTCTTGTTTAGAGTCAGATATGGGCTACAGATTGCATTAAGACCCATTATGCCCCTCCTTTTCCCACTGAACAGAGCTGAAACAAATACAATTTACACCAGTTTTTTTTTTTTTTTTAGTTCCTTAAGGCACTTTGCCCTTTTTCTTGGGCAGGACCTATAAAAGATATCAGGGTGGAGGCGGGCTCACCAAGGCACCTTACTCTGAGCCAGATTACTAGTCCCCAATCACTTATAGAGATAGCCATTCTTTCCCATTCTCTGACTGTTTAAGCCCTCTTTGAACTGTCTGTGGGTTTGCAGTTCTGTCCCTTACTTCACTCTAGCTGTTCTTCTTGTTCTGGTCTTTGAGGGTTCCCAGAGAAAGGATCAATGTAGGCACTAGGTGGTAGCAGTTGAATTGCTAGCCAGAGATATGAATAAAAGCAAGGCTCTTAGCTGTTTATTTCTTGTTTAGAGTCAGATATGGGCTACAGATTGCATTAAGACCTATTATGCCCCTCCTTTTCCCACTGAACAGAGCTGAAACAATTACAATTTAAACCAGTTTTTTTTTTTTTTTTTTTTAAGTACCACTTTGCCCTTTTTCTTGGGCAGGAGCTATAAAAGATATCAGGGTGGAGGCGGGCTCACCAAGGCACCTTACTCTGAGCCAGATTACTAGTTCCCAATCACTTATAGAGATAGCCATTCTTTCCCATTCTCTGACTGTTTAAGCCCTCTTTGAACTGTCTGTGGGTTTGCAGTTCTGTCCCTTACTTCACTCTAGCCGTTCTTGTTCTGGTCTTTGAGGGTTTCCAGAGAAAGGATCAATGTAGGCACTAGGTGGTAGCAGTTGAATTGCTAGCCAGAGATATGAATAAAAGCAAGGCTCTTAGCTGTTTATTTCTTGTTTAGAGTCAGATATGGGCTACAGATTGCATTAAGACCCATTATGCCCCTCCTTTTCCCACTGAACAGAGCTGAAACAAATACAATTTACACCAGTTTTTTTTTTTTTTTTTTTTTTTAAGTTCCTTAAGGCACTTTGCCCTTTTTCTTGGGCAGGAGCTATAAAAGATATCAGGGTGGAGGCGGGCTCACCAAGGCACCTTACTCTGAGCCAGATTACTAGTTCCCAATCACTTATAGAGATAGCCATTCTTTCCCTTTCTCTGACTGTTTAAGCCCTCTTTGAACTGTCTGTGGGTTTGCAGTTCTGTCCCTTACTTCACTCTAGCCGTTCTTCTTGTTCTGGTCTTTGAGGCTTCCCAGAGAAAGGATCAATGTAGGCACTAGGTGGTAGCAGTTGAATTGCTAGCCAGAGATATGAATAAAAGCAAGGCTCTTAGCTGTTTATTTCTTGTTTAGAGTCAGATATGGGCTACAGATTGCATTAAGACCTATTATGGCCCTCCTTTTCCCACTGAACAGAGCTGAAACAACTACAATTTACACCAGTTTTTTTTTTTTTTTTTTTTTTTTTTTTTTAGTTCCTTAAGGCACTTTGCCCTTTTTCTTGGGCAGGAGCTATAAAAGATATCAGGGTGGAGGCGGGCTCACCAAGGCACCTTACTCTGAGCCAGATTACTAGTCCCCAATCACTTATAGAGATAGCCATTCTTTCCCTTTCTCTGACTGTTTAAGCCCTCTTTGAACTGTCTGTGGGTTTGCAGTTCTGTCCCTTACTTCACTCTAGCCGTTCTTCTTGTTCTGGTCTTTGAGGGTTCCCAGAGAAAGGATCAATGTAGGCACTAGGTGGTAGCAGTTGAATTGCTAGCCAGAGATATGAATAAAAGCAAGGCTCTTAGCTGTTTATTTCTTGTTTAGAGTCAGATATGGGCTACAGATTGCATTAAGACCTATTATGGCCCTCCTTTTCCCACTGAACAGAGCTGAAACAACTACAATTTACACCAGTTTTTTTTTTTTTTTTTTTTTTTTTTTTTAGTTCCTTAAGGCACTTTGCCCTTTTTCTTGGGCAGGACCTATAAAAGATATCAGGGTGGAGGCGGGCTCACCAAGGCACCTTACTCTGAGCCAGATTACTAGTCCCCAATCACTTATAGAGATAGCCATTCTTTCCCATTCTCTGACTGTTTAAGCCCTCTTTGAACTGTCTGTGGGTTTGCAGTTCTGTCCCTTACTTCACTCTAGCTGTTCTTCTTGTTCTGGTCTTTGAGGGTTCCCAGAGAAAGGATCAATGTAGGCACCAGGTGGTAGCAGTTGAATTGCTAGCCAGAGATATGAATAAAAGCAAGGCTCTTAGCTGTTTATTTCTTGTTTAGAGTCAGATATGGGCTACAGATTGCATTAAGACCTATTATGCCCCTCCTTTTCCCACTGAACAGAGCTGAAACAATTACAATTTAAACCAGTTTTTTTTTTTTTTTTTTTTTTTTTTTTTTTAAGTTCCTTAAGGCACTTTGCCCTTTTTCTTGGGCAGGAGCTATAAAAGATATCAGGGTGGAGGCGGGCTCACCAAGGCACCTTACTCTGAGCCAGATTACTAGTTCCCAATCACTTATAGAGATAGCCATTCTTTCCCATTCTCTGACTGTTTAAGCCCTCTTTGAAGTGTCTGTGGGTTTGCAATTCTGTCCCTTACCTCACTCTAGCCGTTCTTCTTGTTCTGGTCTTTGAGGGTTCCCAGAGAAAGGATCAATGTAGGCACTAGGTGGTAGCAGTTGAATTGCTAGCCAGAGATATGAATAAAAGCAAGGCTCTTAGCTGTTTATTTCTTGTTTAGAGTCAGATATGGGCTACAGATTGCATTAAGACCTATTATGCCCCTCCTTTTCCAACTGAACAGAGCTGAGACAATTACAATTTACACCATTTTTTTTTTTTTTAAGTACCACTTTGCCCTTTTTCTTGGGCAGGAGCTATAAAAGATATCAGGGTGGAGGTAGGCTCACCAAGGCACCTTACTCTGAGCCAGATTACTAGTTCCCAATCACTTATAGAGATAGCCATTCTTTCCCTTTCTCTGACTGTTTAAGCCCTCTTTGAACTGTCTGTGGTTTTGCAGTTCTGTTCCTTACTTGACTCTAGCCGTTCTTCTTGTTCTGGTCTTTGAGGGTTCCCAGAGAAAGGATCAGTGTAGGCACTAGGTGGTAGCAGTTGAATTGCTAGCCAGAGATATGAATAAAAGCAAGGCTCTTAGCTGTTTATTTCTTGTTTAGAGTCAGATATGGGCTACAGATTGCATTAAGACCTATTATGCCCCTCCTTTTCCCACTGAACAGAGCTGAAACAATTACAATTTAAACCAGTTTTTTTAAAAAAAAATTTTTTAAGTACCACTTTGCCCTTTTTCTTGGGCAGGAGCTATAAAAGATATCAGGGAGGAGGCGGGCTCACCAAGGCACCTTACTCTGAGCCAGATTACTAGTTCCCAATCACTTATAGAGATAGCCATTCTTTCCCTTTCTCTGACTGTTTAAGCCCTCTTTGAACTGTCTGTGGGTTTGCAGTTCTGTCCCTTACTTCACTCTAGCCGTTCTTCTTGTTCTGGTCTTTGAGGGTTCCCAGAGAAAGGATCAATGTAGGCACTAGGTGGTAGCAGTTGAATTGCTAGCCAGAGATATGAATAAAAGCAAGGCTCTTAGCTGTTTATTTCTTGTTTAGAGTCAGATATGGGCTACAGATTGCATTAAGACCTATTATGCCCCTCCTTTTCCCACTGAACAGAGCTGAAACAATTACAATTTAAACCAGTTTTTTTTTTTTAAAAATTTTTTTAAGTACCACTTTGCCCTTTTTCTTGGGCAGGAGCTATAAAAGATATCAGGGTGGAGGCGGGCTCACCAAGGCACCTTACTCTGAGCCAGATTACTAGTTCCCAATCACTTATAGAGATAGCCATTCTTTCCCTTTCTCTGACTGTTTAAGCCCTCTTTGAAGTGTCTGTGGGTTTGCAGTTCTGTCCCTTACTTCACTCTAGCTGTTCTTCTTGTTCTGGTCTTTGAGGGTTCCCAGAGAAAGGATCAATGTAGGCACTAGGTGGTAGCAGTTGAATTGCTAGCCAGAGATATGAATAAAAGCAAGGCTCTTAGCTGTTTATTTCTTGTTTAGAGTCAGATATGGGCTACAGATTGCATTAAGACCTATTATGCCCCTCCTTTTCCCACTGAACAGAGCTGAAACAATTACAATTTAAACCAGTTTTTTTTTTGTTTAATTTTTTTAAGTACCACTTTGCCCTTTTTCTTGGGCAGGAGCTATAAAAGATATCAGGGTGGAGGCGGGCTCACCAAGGCACCTTACTCTGAGCCAGATTACTAGTTCCCAATCACTTATAGAGATAGCCATTCTTTCCCATTCTCTGACTGTTTAAGCCCTCTTTGAACTGTCTGTGGGTTTGCAGTTCTGTCCCTTACTTCACTCTAGCCGTTCTTCTTGTTCTGGTCTTTGAGGATTTCTAGAGAAAGGATCAATGTAGGCACTAAGTGGTAGCAGTTGAATTGCTAGCCAGAGATATGAATAAAAGCAAGGCTCTTAGCTGTTTATTTCTTGTTTAGAGTCAGATATGGGCTACAGATTGCATTAAGACCTATTATGCCCCTCCTTTTCCCACTGAACAGAGCTGAAACAACTACAATTTAAACCAGTTTTTTTTTTAAAATTTTTTTTAAGTACCACTTTGCCCTTTTTCTTGGGCAGGAGCTATAAAAGATATCAGGGTGGAGGCGGGCTCACCAAGGCACCTTACTCTGAGCCAGATTACTAGTTCCCAATCACTTATAGAGATAGCCATTCTTTCCCATTCTCTGACTGTTTAAGCCCTCTTTGAACTGTCTGTGGGTTTGCAGTTCTGTTCCTTACTTCACTCTAGCTGTTCTTCTTGTTCTGGTCTTTGAGGGTTCCCAGAGAAAGGATCAATGTAGGCACTAGGTGGTAGCAGTTGAATTGCTAGCCAGAGATATGAATAAAAGCAAGGCTCTTAGCTGTTTATTTCTGGTTTAGAGTCAGATATGGGCTACTGATTGCATTAAGACCTATTATGCCCCTCCTTTTCCCACTGAACAGAGCTGAAACAATTACAATTTAAACCAGTTTTTTTTTTTTTTTAAGTACCACTTTGCCCTTTTTCTTGGGCAGGAGCTATAAAAGATATCAGGGTGGAGGCGGGCTCACCAAGGCACCTTACTCTGAGCCAGATTACTAGTTCCCAATCACTTATAGAGATAGCCATTCTTTCCCATTCTCTGACTGTTTAAGCCCTCTTTGAACTGTCTGTGGGTTTGCAGTTCTGTTCCTTACTTCACTCTAGCTGTTCTTCTTGTTCTGGTCTTTGAGGGTTCCCAGAGAAAGGATCAATGTAGGCACTAGGTGGTAGCAGTTGAATTGCTAGCCAGAGATATGAATAAAAGCAAGGCTCTTAGCTGTTTATTTCTTGTTTAGAGTCAGATATGGGCTACAGATTGCATTAAGACCTATTATGCCCCTCCTTCTCCCACTGAACAGAGCTGAAACAATTACAATTTAAACCAGTTTTTTTTTTAAAATTTTTTTTAAGTACCACTTTGCCCTTTTTCTTGGGCAGGAGCTATAAAAGATATCAGGGTGGAGGCGGGCTCACCAAGGCACCTTACTCTGAGCCAGATTACTAGTTCCCAATCACTTATAGAGATAGCCATTCTTTCCCATTCTCTGACTGTTTAAGCCCTCTTTGAACTGTCTGTGGGTTTGCAGTTCTGTCCCTTACTTCACTCTAGCCGTTCTTCTTGTTCTGGTCTTTGAGGGTTCCCAGAGAAAGGATCAATGTAGGCACTAGGTGGTAGCAGTTGAATTGCTAGCCAGAGATATGAATAAAAGCAAGGCTCTTAGCTGTTTATTTCTTGTTTAGAGTCAGATATGGGCTACAGATTGCATTAAGACCTATTATGCCCCTCCTTTTCCCACTGAACAGAGCTGAAACAATTACAATTTAAACCAGTTTTTTTTTTTTTTAAGTACCACTTTGCCCTTTTTCTTGGGCAGGAGCTATAAAAGATATCAGGGTGGAGGCGGGCTCACCAAGGCACCTTACTCTGAGCCAGATTACTAGTTCCCAATCACTTATAGAGATAGCCATTCTTTCCCTTTCTCCGACTGTTTAAGTCCTCTTTGAACTGTCTGTGGGTTTGCAGTTCTGTCCCTTACTTCACTCTAGCTGTTCTTCTTGTTCTGGTCTTTGAGGATTTCCAGAGAAAGGATCAATGTAGGCACTAGGTGGTAGCAGTTGAATTGCTAGCCAGAGATATGAATAAAAGCAAGGCTCTTAGCTGTTTATTTCTTGTTTAGAGTCAGATATGGGCTACAGATTGCATTAAGACCTATTATGCCCCTCCTTTTCCCACTGAACAGAGCTGAAACAATTACAATTTAAACCAGTTTTTTTTTTTTTTAAGTACCACTTTGCCGTTTTTCTTGGGCAGGAGCTATAAAAGATATCAGGGTGGAGGCGGGCTCACCAAGGCACCTTACTCTGAGCCAGATTACTAGTTCCCAATCACTTATAGAGATAGCCATTCTTTCCCTTTCTCTGACTGTTTAAGCCCTCTTTGAACTGTCTGTGGGTTTACAGTTCTGTTCCTTACTTCACTCTAGCCGTTCTTCTTGTTCTGGTCTTTGAGGATTTCTAGAGAAAGGATCAATGTAGGCACTAAGTGGTAGTAGTTGAATTGCTAGCCAGAGATATGAATAAAAGCAAGGCTCTTAGCTGTTTATTTCTTGTTTAGAGTCAGATATGGGCTACAGATTGCATTAAGACCTATTATGCCCCTCCTTTTCCCACTGAACAGAGCTGAAACAATTACAATTTAAACCAGTTTTTTTTTTTTTTTTTTTTTTAAGTACCACTTTGCCCTTTTTCTTGGGCAGGAGCTATAAAAGATATCAGGGTGGAGGCGGGCTCACCAAGGCACCTTACTCTGAGCCAGATTACTAGTTCCCAATCACTTATAGAGATAGCCATTCTTTCCCATTCTCTGACTGTTTAAGCCCTCTTTGAACTGTCTGTGGGTTTGCAGTTCTGTTCCTTACTTCACTCTAGCTGTTCTTCTTGTTCTGGTCTTTGAGGGTTCCCAGAGAAAGGATCAATGTAGGCACTAGGTGGTAGCAGTTGAATTGCTAGCCAGAGATATGAATAAAAGCAAGGCTCTTAGCTGTTTATTTCTTGTTTAGAGTCAGATATGGGCTACTGATTGCATTAAGACCTATAATGCCCCTCCTTTTCCCACTGAACAGAGCTGAAACAATTACAATTTAAACCAGTTTTTTTTTTTTTTTTTAAGTACCACTTTGCCCTTTTTCTTGGGCAGGAGCTATAAAAGATATCAGGGTGGAGGCGGGCTCACCAAGGCACCTTACTCTGAGCCAGATTACTAGTTCCCAATCACTTATAGAGATAGCCATTCTTTCCCTTTCTCTGACTGTTTAAGCCCTCTTTGAACTGTCTGTGGGTTTGCAGTTCTGTTCCTCACTTCACTCTAGCCGTTCTTCTTGTTCTGGTCTTTGAGGATTTCCAGAGAAAGGATCAATGTAGGCACTAGGTGGTAGCAGTTGAATTGCTAGCCAGAGATATGAATAAAAGCAAGGCTCTTAGCTGTTTATTTCTTGTTTAGAGTCAGATATGGGCTACAGATTGCATTAAGACCTATTATGCCCCTCCTTTTCCCACTGAACAGAGCTGAAACAATTACAATTTAAACCAGTTTTTTTTTTTTTTTTAAGTACCACTTTGCCCTTTTTCTTGGGCAGGAGCTATAAAAGATATCAGGGTGGAGGCGGGCTCACCAAGGCACCTTACTCTGAGCCAGATTACTAGTTCCCAATCACTTATAGAGATAGCCATTCTTTCCCTTTCTCTGACTGTTTAAGCCCTCTTTGAACTGTCTGTGGGTTTGGAGTTCTGTTCCTTACTTCACTCTAGCTGTTCTTCTTGTTCTGGTCTTTGAGGGTTCCCAGAGAAAGGATCAATGTAGGCACTAGGTGGTAGCAGTTGAATTGCTAGCCAGAGATATGAATAAAAGCAAGGCTCTTAGCTGTTTATTTCTTGTTTAGAGTCAGATATGGGCTACAGATTGCATTAAGACCTATTATGCCCCTCCTTTTCCCACTGAGCAGAGCTGAAACAATTACAATTTAAACCAGTTTTTTTTTTTTAAATTTTTTTTAAGTACCACTTTGCCCTTTTTCTTGGGCAGGAGCTATAAAAGATATCAGGGTGGAGGCGGGCTCACCAAGGCACCTTACTCTGAGCCAGATTACTAGTTCCCAATCACTTATAGAGATAGCCATTCTTTCCCATTCTCTGACTGTTTAAGCCCTCTTTGAACTGTCTGTGGGTTTGCAGTTCTGTTCCTTACTTCACTCTAGCTGTTCTTCTTGTTCTGGTCTTTGAGGGTTCCCAGAGAAAGGATCAATGTAGGCACTAGGTGGTAGCAGTTGAATTGCTAGCCAGAGATATGAATAAAAGCAAGGCTCTTAGCTGTTTATTTCTTGTTTAGAGTCAGATATGGGCTACTGATTGCATTAAGACCTATAATGCCCCTCCTTTTCCCACTGAACAGAGCTGAAACAATTACAATTTAAACCAGTTTTTTTTTTTTTTTTAAGTACCACTTTGCCCTTTTTCTTGGGCAGGAGCTATAAAAGATATCAGGGTGGAGGCGGGCTCACCAAGGCACCTTACTCTGAGCCAGATTACTAGTTCCCAATCACTTATAGAGATAGCCATTCTTTCCCTTTCTCTGACTGTTTAAGCCCTCTTTGAACTGTCTGTGGGTTTGCAGTTCTGTTCCTCACTTCACTCTAGCCGTTCTTCTTGTTCTGGTCTTTGAGGATTTCCAGAGAAAGGATCAATGTAGGTACTAGGTGGTAGCAGTTGAATTGCTAGCCAGAGATATGAATAAAAGCAAGGCTCTTAGCTGTTTATTTCTTGTTTAGAGTCAGATATGGGCTACAGATTGCATTAAGACCTATTATGCCCCTCCTTTTCCCACTGAACAGAGCTGAAACAATTACAATTTAAACCAGTTTTTTTTTTTTTTAAGTACCACTTTGCCCTTTTTCTTGGGCAGGAGCTATAAAAGATATCAGGGTGGAGGCGGGCTCACCAAGGCACCTTACTCTGAGCCAGATTACTAGTTCCCAATCACTTATAGAGATAGCCATTCTTTCCCTTTCTCTGACTGTTTAAGCCCTCTTTGAACTGTCTGTGGGTTTGGAGTTCTGTTCCTTACTTCACTCTAGCTGTTCTTCTTGTTCTGGTCTTTGAGGGTTCCCAGAGAAAGGATCAATGTAGGCACTAGCTGGTAGCAGTTGAATTGCTAGCCAGAGATATGAATAAAAGCAAGGCTCTTAGCTGTTTATTTCTTGTTTAGAGTCAGATATGGGCTACAGATTGCATTAAGACCTATTATGCCCCTCCTTTTCCCACTGAACAGAGCTGAAACAATTACAATTTAAACCAGTTTTTTTTTTAAAAATTTTTTTTAAGTACCACTTTGCCCTTTTTCTTGGGCAGGAGCTATAAAAGATATCAGGGTGGAGGCGGGCTCACCAAGGCACCTTACTCTGAGCCAGATTACTAGTTCCCAATCACTTATAGAGATAGCCATTCTTTCCCATTCTCTGACTGTTTAAGCCCTCTTTGAACTGTCTGTGGGTTTGCAGTTCTGTTCCTTACTTCACTCTAGCCGTTCTTCTTGTTCTGGTCTTTGAGGATTCCCAAAGAAAGGATCAATGTAGGCACTAGGTGGTAGCAGTTGAATTGCTAGCCAGAGATATGAATAAAAGCAAGGCTCTTAGCTGTTTATTTCTTGTTTAGAGTCAGATATGGGCTACAGATTGCATTAAGACCTATTATGCCCCTCCTTTTCCCACTGAACAGAGCTGAAACAATTACAATTTAAACCAGTTTTTTTTTTTTTTTAAGTACCACTTTGCCCTTTTTCTTGGGCAGGAGCTATAAAAGATATCAGGGTGGAGGCAGGCTCACCAAGGTACCTTACTCTGAGCCAGATTACTAGTTCCCAATCACTTATAGAGATAGCCATTCTTTCCCATTCTCTGACTGTTTAAGCCCTCTTTGAACTGTCTGTGGGTTTGCAGTTCTGTTCCTTACTTCACTCCAGCTGTTCTTCTTGTTCTGGTCTTTGAGGGTTCCCAGAGAAAGGATCAATGTAGGCACTAGGTGGTAGCAGTTGAATTGCTAGCCAGAGATATGAATAAAAGCAAGGCTCTTAGCTGTTTATTTCTTGTTTAGAGTCAGATATGGGCTACTGATTGCATTAAGACCTATTATGCCCCTCCTTTTCCCACTGAACAGAGCTGAAACAATTACAATTTAAACCAGTTTTTTTTTTTTTTTTAAGTACCACTTTGCCCTTTTTCTTGGGCAGGAGCTATAAAAGATATCAGGGTGGAGGCGGGTTCACCAAGGCACCTTACTCTGAGCCAGATTACTAGTTCCCAATCACTTATAGAGATAGCCATTCTTTCCCTTTCTCTGACTGTTTAAGCCCTCTTTGAACTGTCTGTGGGTTTGCAGTTCTGTCCCTTACTTCACTCTAGCCGTTCTTCTTGTTCTGGTCTTTGAGGATTCCCAGAGAAAGGATCAATGTAGGCACTAGGTGGTAGCAGTTGAATTGCTAACCAGAGATATGAATAAAAGCAAGGCTCTTAGCTGTTTATTTCTTGTTTAGAGTCAGATATGGGCTACAGATTGCATTAAGACCTATTATGCCCCTCCTTTTCCCACTGAACAGAGCTGAAACAATTACAATTTAAACCAGTTTTTTTTAAAAAAATTTTTTTAAGTACCACTTTGCCCTTTTTCTTGGGCAGGAGCTATAAAAGATATCAGGGTGGAGGCGGGCTCACCAAGGCACCTTACTCTGAGCCAGATTACTAGTTCCCAATCACTTATAGAGATAGCCATTCTTTCCCATTCTCTGACTGTTTAAGCCCTCTTTGAACTGTCTGTGGGTTTGCAGTTCTGTCCCTTATTTCACTCTAGCCGTTCTTTTTGTTCTGGTCTTTGAGGATTCCCAGAGAAAGGATCAATGTAGGCACTAGCTGGTAGCAGTTGAATTGCTAGCCAGAGATATGAATAAAAGCAAGGCTCTTAGCTGTTTAGAGTCAGATATGGGCTACAGATTGCATTAAGACCTATTATGCCCCTCCTTTTCCCACTGAACAGAGCTGAAACAATTACAATTTAAACCAGTTTTTTTTTTAAAATTTTTTTTAAGTACCACTTTGCCCTTTTTCTTGGGCAGGAGCTATAAAAGATATCAGGGTGGAGGCGGGCTCACCAAGGCACCTTACTCTGAGCCAGATTACTAGTTCCCAATCACTTATAGAGATAGCCATTCTTTCCCATTCTCTGACTGTGTAAGCCCTGTTCGAACTGTCTGTGGGTGTGCAGTTCTGTCCCTTACTTCTCTCTAGCCGTTCTTCTTGTTCTGGTCTTTGAGGGTTCCCAGAGAAAGGATCAATGTAGGCACTAGGTGGTAGCAGTTGATTTGCTAGCCAGAGATATGAATAAAAGCAAGGCTCTTAGCTGTTTATTTCTTGTTTAGAGTCAGATATGGGCTACAGATTGCATTAAGACCTATTATGCCCCTCCTTTTCCCACTGAACAGAGCTGAAACAATTACAATTTAAACCAGTTTTTTTTTTTTTTAAGTACCACTTTGCCCTTTTTCTTGGGCAGGAGCTATAAAAGATATCAGGGTGGAGGCGGGCTCACCAAGGCACCTTACTCTGAGCCAGATTACTAGTTCCCAATCACTTATAGAGATAGCCATTCTTTCCTTTTCTCTGACTGTTTAAGCCCTCTTTGAACTGTCTGTGGGTTTGCAGTTCTGTTCCTTACTTCACTCTAGCCGTTCTTCTTGTTCTGGTCTTTGAGGATTTCCAGAGAAAGGATCAATGTAGGCACTAAGTGGTAGCAGTTGAATTGCTAGCCAGAGATATGAATAAAAGCAAGGCTCTTAGCTGTTTATTTCTTGTTTAGAGTCAGATATGGGCTACAGATTGCATTAAGACCTATTATGCCCCTCCTTTTCCCACTGAACAGAGCTGAAACAACTACAATTTAAACCAGTTTTTTTTTAAAAATTTTTTTTAAGTACCACTTTGCCCTTATTCTTGGGCAGGAGCTATAAAAGATATCAGGGTGGAGGCGGGCTCACCAAGGCACCTTACTCTGAGCCAGATTACTAGTTCCCAATCACTTATAGAGATAGCCATTCTTTCCCTTTCTCTGACTGTTTAAGCCCTCTTTGAACTGTCTGTGGGTTTGGAGTTCTGTTCCTTACTTCACTCTAGCTGTTCTTCTTGTTCTGGTCTTTGAGGGTTCCCAGAGAAAGGATCAATGTAGGCACTAGGTGGTAGCAGTTGAATTGCTAGCCAGAGATATGAATAAAGCAAGGCTCTTAGCTGTTTATTTCTTGTTTAGAGTCAGATATGGGCTACAGATTGCATTAAGACCTATTATGCCCCTCCTTTTCCCACTGAACAGAGCTGAAACAATTACAATTTAAACCAGTTTTTTTTTTTTTTTAAATTTTTTTTAAGTACCACTTTGCCCTTTTTCTTGGGCAGGAGCTATAAAAGATATCAGGGTGGAGGCGGGCTCACCAAGGCACCTTACTCTGAGCCAGATTACTAGTTCCCAATCACTTATAGAGATAGCCATTCTTTCCCATTCTCTGACTGTTTAAGCCCTCTTTGAACTGTCTGTGGGTTTGCAGTTCTGTTCCTTACTTCACTCTAGCTGTTCTTCTTGTTCTGGTCTTTGAGGGTTCCCAGAGAAAGGATCAATGTAGGCACTAGGTGGTAGCAGTTGAATTGCTAGCCAGAGATATGAATAAAAGCAAGGCTCTTAGCTGTTTATTTCTTGTTTAGAGTCAGATATGGGCTACAGATTGCATTAAGACCTATTATGCCCCTCCTTTTCCCACTGAACAGAGCTGAAACAATTACAATTTAAACCAGTTTTTTTTTTTTTAAATTTTTTTTAAGTACCACTTTGCCCTTTTTCTTGGGCAGGAGCTATAAAAGATATCAGGGTGGAGGCGGGCTCACCAAGGCACCTTTCTCTGAGCCAGATTACTAGTTCCCAATCACTTATAGAGATAGCCATTCTTTCCCATTCTCTGACTGTTTAAGCCCTCTTTGAACTGTCTGTGGGTTTGCAGTTCTGTTCCTTACTTCACTCTAGCTGTTCTTCTTGTTCTGGTCTTTGAGGGTTCCCAGAGAAAGGATCAATGTAGGCACTAGGTGGTAGCAGTTGAATTGCTAGCCAGAGATATGAATAAAAGCAAGGCTCTTAGCTGTTTATTTCTTGTTTAGAGTCAGATATGGGCTACTGATTGCATTAAGACCTATAATGCCCCTCCTTTTCCCACTGAACAGAGCTGAAACAATTACCATTTAAACCAGGTTTTTTTTTTTTTTAAGTACCACTTTGCCCTTTTTCTTGGGCAGGAGCTATAAAAGATATCAGGGTGGAGGCGGGCTCACCAAGGCACCTTACTCTGAGCCAGATTACTAGTTCCCAATCACTTATAGAGATAGCCATTCTTTCCCTTTCTCTGACTGTTTAAGCCCTCTTTGAACTGTCTGTGGGTTTGGAGTTCTGTTCCTTACTTCACTCTAGCTGTTCTTCTTGTTCTGGTCTTTGAGGGTTCCCAGAGAAAGGATCAATGTAGGCACTAGGTGGTAGCAGTTGAATTGCTAGCCAGAGATATGAATAAAAGCAAGGCTCTTAGCTGTTTATTTCTTGTTTAGAGTCAGATATGGGCTACTGATTGCATTAAGACCTATTATGCCCCTCCTTTTCCCACTGAACAGAGCTGAAACAATTACAATTTAAACCATTTTTTTTTTTTTTTTAAGTACCACTTTGCCCTTTTTCTTGGGCAGGAGCTATAAAAGATATCAGGGTGGAGGCGGGTTCACCAAGGCACCTTACTCTGAGCCAGATTACTAGTTCCCAATCACTTATAGAGATAGCCATTCTTTCCCTTTCTCTGACTGTTTAAGCCCTCTTTGAACTGTCTGTGGGTTTGCAGTTCTGTCCCTTACTTCACTCTAGCCGTTCTTCTTGTTCTGGTCTTTGAGGATTCCCAGAGAAAGGATCAATGTAGGCACTAGGTGGTAGCAGTTGAATTGCTAGCCAGAGATATGAATAAAAGCAAGGCTCTTAGCTGTTTATTTCTTGTTTAGAGTCAGATATGGGCTACAGATTGCATTAAGACCTATTATGCCCCTCCTTTTCCCACTGAACAGAGCTGAAACAATTACAATTTAAACCAGTTTTTTTAAAAAAATTTTTTTTAAGTACCACTTTGCCCTTTTTCTTGGGCAGGAGCTATAAAAGATATCAGGGTGGAGGCGGGCTCACCAAGGCACTTTACTCTGAGCCAGATTACTAGTTCCCAATCACTTATAGAGATAGCCATTCTTTCCCATTCTCTGACTGTTTAAGCCCTCTTTGAACTGTCTGTGGGTTTGCAGTTCTGTCCCTTACTTCACTCTAGCTGTTCTTCTTGTTCTGGTCTTTGAGGATTTCCAGAGAAAGGATCAATGTAGGCACTAGGTGGTAGCAGTTGAATTGCTAGCCAGAGATATGAATAAAAGCAAGGCTCTTAGCTGTTTATTTCTTGTTTAGAGTCAGATATGGGCTACAGATTGCATTAAGACCTATTATGCCCCTCCTTTTCCCACTGAACAGAGCTGAAACAATTACAATTTAAACCAGTTTTTTTTTTTTTTAATTTTTTTTAAGTACCACTTTGCCCTTTTTCTTGGGCAGGAGCTATAAAAGATATCAGGGTGGAGGCGGGCTCACCAAGGCACCTTACTCTGAGCCAGATTACTAGTTCCCAATCACTTATAGAGATAGCCATTCTTTCCCATTCTCTGACTGTTTAAGCCCTCTTTGAACTGTCTGTGGGTTTGCAGTTCTGTTCCTTACTTCACTCTAGCCGTTCTTCTTGTTCTGGTCTTTGAGGATTCCCAGAGAAAGGATCAATGTAGGCACTAGGTGGTAGCAGTTGAATTGCTAGCCAGAGATATGAATAAAAGCAAGGCTCTTAGCTGTTTATTTCTTGTTTAGAGTCAGATATGGGCTACAGATTGCATTAAGACCTATTATACCCCTCCTTTACCCACTGAACAGAGCTGAAACAATTACAATTTAAACCAGTTTTTTTTTTTTTTTAAGTACCACTTTGCCCTTTTTCTTGGGCAGGAGCTATAAAAGATATCAGGGTGGAGGCGGGCTCACCAAGGCACCTTACTCTGAGCCAGATTACTAGTTCCCAATCACTTATAGAGATAGCCATTCTTTCCCTTTCTCTGACTGTTTAAGCCCTCTTTGAACTGTCTGTGGGTTTGCAGTTCTGTCCCTTACTTCACTCTAGCCGTTCTTCTTGTTCTGGTCTTTGAGGGTTCCCAGAGAAAGGATCAATGTAGGCACTAGGTGGTAGCAGTTGAATTGCTAGCCAGAGATATGAATAAAAGCAAGGCTCTTAGCTGTTTATTTCTTGTTTAGAGTCAGATATGGGCTACAGATTGCATTAAGACCTATTATGCCCCTCCTTTTCCCACTGAACAGAGCTGAAACAATTACAATTTAAACCAGTTTTTTTTTTTTTTTTAAGTACCACTTTGCCCTTTTTCTTGGGCAGGAGCTATAAAAGATATCAGGGTGGAGGCGGGCTCACCAAGGCACCTTACTCTGAGCCAGATTACTAGTTCCCAATCACTTATAGAGATAGCCATTCTTTCCCTTTCTCTGACTGTTTAAGCCCTCTTTGAACTGTCTGTGGGTTTGGAGTTCTGTTCCTTACTTCACTCTAGCTGTTCTTCTTGTTCTGGTCTTTGAGGGTTCCCAGAGAAAGGATCAATGTAGGCACTAGGTGGTAGCAGTTGAATTGCTAGCCAGAGATATGAATAAAAGCAAGGCTCTTAGCTGTTTATTTCTTGTTTAGAGTCAGATATGGGCTACAGATTGCATTAAGACCTATTATGCCCCTCCTTTTCCCACTGAACAGAGCTGAAACAATTACAATTTAAACCAGTTTTTTTTTTTTTTAATTTTTTTTAAGTACCACTTTGCCCTTTTTCTTGGGCAGGAGCTATAAAAGATATCAGGGTGGAGGCGGGCTCACCAAGGCACCTTACTCTGAGCCAGATTACTAGTTCCCAATCACTTATAGAGATAGCCATTCTTTCCCATTCTCTGACTGTTTAAGCCCTCTTTGAACTGTCTGTGGGTTTGCAGTTCTGTCCCTTACTTCACTCTAGCTGTTCTTCTTGTTCTGGTCTTTGAGGGTTCCCAGAGAAAGGATCAATGTAGGCACTAGGTGGTAGCAGTTGAATTGCTAGCCAGAGATATGAATAAAAGCAAGGCTCTTAGCTGTTTATTTCTTGTTTAGAGTCAGATATGGGCTACAGATTGCATTAAGACCTAGTATGCCCCTCCTTTTCCCACTGAACAGAGCTGAAACAATTACAATTTAAACCAGTTTTTTAAAAAAAATTTTTTTTAAGTACCACTTTGCCCTTTTTCTTGGGCAGGAGCTATAAAAGATATCAGGGTGGAGGCGGGCTCACCAAGGCACCTTACTCTGAGCCAGATTACTAGTTCCCAATCACTTATAGAGATAGCCATTCTTTCCCATTCTCTGACTGTTTAAGCCCTCTTTGAACTGTCTGTGGGTTTGCAGTTCTGTTCCTTACTTCACTCTAGCCGTTCTTCTTGTTCTGGTCTTTGAGGATTCCCAGAGAAAGGATCAATGTAGGCACTAGGTGGTAGCAGTTGAATTGCTAGCCAGAGATATGAATAAAAGCAAGGCTCTTAGCTGTTTATTTCTTGTTTAGAGTCAGATATGGGCTACAGATTGCATTAAGACCTATTATGCCCCTCCTTTTCCCACTGAACAGAGCTGAAACAATTACAATTTAAGCCAGTTTTTTAAAAAAAATTTTTTTTAAGTACCACTTTGCCCTTTTTCTTGGGCAGGAGCTATAAAAGATATCAGGGAGGAGGCGGGCTCACCAAGGCACCTTACTCTGAGCCAGATTACTAGTTCCCAATCACTTATAGAGATAGCCATTCTTTCCCATTCTCTGACTGTTTAAGCCCTCTTTGAACTGTCTGTGGGTTTGCAGTTCTGTTCCTTACTTCACTCTAGCCGTTCTTCTTGTTCTGGTCTTTGAGGATTCCCAGAGAAAGGATCAATGTAGGCACTAGGTGGTAGCAGTTGAATTGCTAGCCAGAGATATGAATAAAAGCAAGGCTCTTAGCTGTTTATTTCTTGTTTAGAGTCAGATATGGGCTACTGATTGCATTAAGACCTATTATGCCCCTCCTTTTCCCACTGAACAGAGCTGAAACAATTACAATTTAAACCAGTTTTTTTTTTTTTTTTAAGTACCACTTTGCCCTTTTTCTTGGGCAGGAGCTATAAAAGATATCAGGGTGGAGGTGGGCTCACCAAGGCACCTTACTCTGAGCCAGATTACTAGTTCCCAATCACTTATAGAGATAGCCATTCTTTCCCTTTCTCTGACTGTTTAAGCCCTCTTTGAACTGTCTGTGGGTTTGCAGTTCTGTCCCTTACTTCACTCTAGCCGTTCTTCTTGTTCTGGTCTTTGAGGATTTCCAGAGAAAGGATCAATGTAGGCACTAGGTGGTAGCAGTTGAATTGCTAGCCAGAGATATGAATAAAAGCAAGGCTCTTAGCTGTTTATTTCTTGTTTAGAGTCAGATATGGGCTACAGATTGCATTAAGACCTATTATGCCCCTCCTTTTCCCACTGAACAGAGCTGAAACAATTACAATTTAAACCAGTTTTTTTTTTAAAACTTTTTTTAAGTACCACTTTGCCCTTTTTCTTGGGCAGGAGCTATAAAAGATATCAGGGTGGAGGCGGGCTCACCAAGGCACCTTACTCTGAGCCAGATTACTAGTTCCCAATCACTTATAGAGATAGCCATTCTTTCCCATTCTCTGACTGTTTAAGTCCTCTTTGAACTGTCTGGGGGTTTGCAGTTCTGTCCCTTACTTCACTCTAGCCGTTCTTCTTGTTCTGGTCTTTGAGGGTTCCCAGAGAAAGGATCAATGTAGGCACTAGGTGGTAGCAGTTGAATTGCTAGCCAGAGATATGAATAAAAGCAAGGCTCTTAGCTGTTTATTTCTTGTTTAGAGTCAGATATGGGCTACAGATTGCATTAAGACCTATTATGCCCCTCCTTTTCCCACTGAACAGAGCTGAAACAATTACAATTTAAACCAGTTTTTTTTTTAATTTTTTAACTACCACTTTGCCCTTTTTCTTGGGCAGGAGCTATAAAAGATATCAGGGTGGAGGCGGGCTCACCAAGGCACCTTACTCTGAGCCAGATTACTAGTTCCCAATCACTTATAGAGATAGCCATTCTTTCCCATTCTCTGACTGTTTAAGCCCTCTTTGAACTGTCTGTGGGTTTGCAGTTCTGTTCCTTACTTCACTCTAGCCGTTCTTCTTGTTCTGGTCTTTGAGGATTCCCAGAGAAAGGATCAATGTAGGCACTAGGTGGTAGCAGTTGAATTGCTAGCCAGAGATATGAATAAAAGCAAGGCTCTTAGCTGTTTATTTCTTGTTTAGAGTCAGATATGGGCTACAGATTGCATTAAGACCTATTATGCCCCTCCTTTTCCCACTGAACAGAGCTGAAACAATTACAATTTAAACCAGTTTTTTTTTAAAAATTTTTTTTAAGTACCACTTTGCCCTTTTTCTTGGGCAGGAGCTATAAAAGATATCAGGGTGGAGGCGGGCTCACCAAGGCACCTTACTCTGAGCCAGATTACTAGTTCCCAATCACTTATAGAGATAGCCATTCTTTCCCATTCTCTGACTGTTTAAGCCCTCTTTGAACTGTCTGTGGGTTTGCAGTTCTGTCCCTTACTTCACTCTAGCCGTTCTTCTTGTTCTGGTCTTTGAGGGTTCCCAGAGAAAGGATCAATGTAGGCACTAGGTGGTAGCAGTTGAATTGCTAGCCAGAGATATGAATAAAAGCAAGGCTCTTAGCTGTTTATTTCTTGTTTAGAGTCAGATATGGGCTACAGATTGCATTAAGACCTATTATGCCCCTCCTTTTCCCACTGAACAGAGCTGAAACAATTACAATTTAAACCAGTTTTTTTTTTTAAAATTTTTTTTAAGTACCACTTTGCCCTTTTTCTTGGGCAGGAGCTATAAAAGATATCAGGGTGGAGGCGGGCTCACCAAGGCACCTTACTCTGAGCCAGATTACTAGTTCCCAATCACTTATAGAGATAGCCATTCTTTCCCTTTCTCTGACTGTTTAAACCCTCTTTGAACTGTCTGTGGGTTTGCAGTTCTGTTCCTTACTTCACTCTAGCCGTTCTTCTTGTTCTGGTCTTTGAGGGTTCCCAGAGAAAGGATCAATGTAGGCACTAGGTGGTAGCAGTTGAATTGCTAGCCAGAGATATGAATAAAAGCAGGCTCTTAGCTGTTTATTTCTTGTTTAGAGTCAGATATGGGCTACAGATTGCATTAAGACCTATTATGCCCCTCCTTTTCCCACTGAACAGAGCTGAAACAATTACAATTTAAACCAGTTTTTTTTTTTTTTTAAGTACCACTTTGCCCTTTTTCTTGGGCAGGAGCTATAAAAGATATCAGGGTGGAGGCGGGCTCACCAAGGCACCTTAATCTGAGCCAGATTACTAGTTCCCAATCACTTATAGAGATAGCCATTCTTTCCCTTTCTCTGACTGTTTAAGCCCTCTTTGAACTGTCTGTGGGTTTGCAGTTCTGTCCCTTACTTCACTCTAGCCGTTCTTCTTGTTCTGGTCTTTGAGGATTTCCAGAGAAAGGATCAATGTAGGCACTAGGTGGTAGCAGTTGAATTGCTAGCCAGAGATATGAATAAAAGCAAGGCTCTTAGCTGTTTATTTCTTGTTTAGAGTCAGATATGGGCTACAGATTGCATTAAGACCTATTATGCCCCTCCTTTTCCCACTGAACAGAGCTGAAACAATTACAATTTAAACCAGTTTTTTTTTTTTTTTAAGTACCACTTTGCCCTTTTTCTTGGGCAGGAGCTATAAAAGATATCAGGGTGGAGGCGGGCTCACCAAGGCACCTTACTCTGAGCCAGATTACTAGTTCCCAATCACTTATAGAGATAGCCATTCTTTCCCTTTCTCTGACTGTTTAAGCCCTCTTTGAACTGTCTGTGGGTTTGCAGTTCTGTCCCTTACTTCACTCTAGCCGTTCTTCTTGTTCTGGTCTTTGAGGATTTCCAGAGAAAGGATCAATGTAGGCACTAGGTGGTAGCAGTTGAATTGCTAGCCAGAGATATGAATAAAAGCAAGGCTCTTAGCTGTTTATTTCTTGTTTAGAGTCAGATATGGGCTACAGATTGCATTAAGACCTATTATGCCCCTCCTTTTCCCACTGAACAGAGCTGAAACAATTACAATTTAAACCAGTTTTTTTTTTAAATTTTTTTTAAGTACCACTTTGCCCTTTTTCTTGGGCAGGAGCTATAAAAGATATCAGGGAGGAGGTGGGCTCACCAAGGCACCTTACTCTGAGCCAGATTACTAGTTCCCAATCACTTATAGAGATAGCCATTCTTTCCCATTCTCTGACTGTTTAAGCCCTCTTTGAACTGTCTGTGGGTTTGCAGTTCTGTTCCTTACTTCACTCTAGCTGTTCTTCTTGTTCTGGTCTTTGAGGATTCCCAGAGAAAGGATCAATGTAGGCACTAGGTGGTAGCAGTTGAATTGCTAGCCAGAGATATGAATAAAAAGCAAGGCTCTTAGCTGTTTATTTCTTGTTTAGAGTCAGATATGGGCTACAGATTGCATTAAGACCTATTATGCCCCTCCTTTTCCCACTGAACAGAGCTGAAACAATTACAATTTAAACCAGTTTTTTTTTTTAATTTTTTAAGTACCACTTTGCCCTTTTTCTTGGGCAGGAGCTATAAAAGATATCAGGGTGGAGGCGGGCTCACCAAGGCACCTTACTCTGAGCCAGATTACTAGTTCCCAATCACTTATAGAGATAGCCATTCTTTCCCATTCTCTGACTGTTTAAGCCCTCTTTGAACTGTCTGTGGGTTTGCAGTTCTGTTCCTTACTTCACTCTAGCCGTTCTTCTTGTTCTGGTCTTTGAGGATTCCCAGAGAAAGGATCAATGTAGGCACTAGGTGGTAGCAGTTGAATTGCTAGCCAGAGATATGAATAAAAGCAAGGCTCTTAGCTGTTTATTTCTTGTTTAGAGTCAGATATGGGCTACAGATTGCATTAAGACCTATTATGCCCCTCCTTTTCCCACTGAACAGAGCTGAAACAATTACAATTTAAAGCAGTTTTTTTTTTTTAAATTTTTTTTAAGTACCACTTTGCCCTTTTTCTTGGGCAGGAGCTATTAAAAGATATCAGGGTGGAGGCGGGCTCACCAAGGCACCTTACTCTGAGCCAGATTACTAGTTCCCAATCACTTATAGAGATAGCCATTCTTTCCCCATTCTCTGACTGTTTAAGCCCTCTTTGAACTGTCTGTGGGTTTGCAGTTCTGTTCCTTACTTCAGTCTAGCCGTTCTTCTTGTTCTGGTCTTTGAGGGTTCCCAGAGAAAGGATCAATGTAGGCACTAGGTGGTAGCAGTTGAATTGCTAGCCAGAGATATGAATAAAAGCAAGGCTCTTAGCTGTTTATTTCTTGTTTAGAGTCAGATATGGGCTACAGATTGCATTAAGACCTATTATGCCCCTCCTTTTCCTACTGAACAGAGCTGAAACAATTACAATTTAAACCAGTTTTTTTTTTTTTTTTAAGTACCACTTTGCCCTTTTTCTTGGGCAGGAGCTATAAAAGATATCAGGGTGGAGGCGGGCTCACCAAGGCACCTTACTCTGAGCCAGATTACTAGTTCCCAATCACTTATAGAGATAGCCATTCTTTCCCTTTCTCTGACTGTTTAAGCCCTCTTTGAACTGTCTGTGGGTTTGCAGTTCTGTCCCTTACTTCACTCTAGCCGTTCTTCTTGTTCTGGTCTTTGAGGATTTCCAGAGAAAGGATCAATGTAGGCACTAGGTGGTAGCAGTTGAATTGCTAGCCAGAGATATGAATAAAAGCAAGGCTCTTAGCTGTTTATTTCTTGTTTAGAGTCAGATATGGGCTACAGATTGCATTAAGACCTATTATGCCCCTCCTTTTCCCACTGAACAGAGCTGAAACAATTACAATTTAAACCAGTTTTTTTTTTTTTTTTAAGTACCACTTTGCCCTTTTTCTTGGGCAGGAGCTATAAAAGATATCAGGGTGGAGGCGGGGCTCACCAAGGCACCTTACTCTGAGCCAGATTACTAGTTCCCAATCACTTATAGAGATAGCCATTCTTTCCCTTTCTCTGACTGTTTAAGCCCTCTTTGAACTGTCTGTGGGTTTGCAGTTCTGTCCCTTACTTCACTCTAGCCGTTCTTCTTGTTCTGGTCTTTGAGGA
This sequence comes from Pangasianodon hypophthalmus, assembly GCF_027358585.1. NCBI lineage: Eukaryota > Metazoa > Chordata > Actinopteri > Siluriformes > Pangasiidae > Pangasianodon > Pangasianodon hypophthalmus. The sequence continues at coordinate 2,451,505 of NC_069714.1, read as the reverse complement.
TTTCCAGAGAAAGGATCAATGTAGGCACTAGGTGGTAGCAGTTGAATTGCTAGCCAGAGATATGAATAAAAGCAAGGCTCTTAGCTGTTTATTTCTTGTTTAGAGTCAGATATGGGCTACAGATTGCATTAAGACCTATTATGCCCCTCCTTTTCCCACTGAACAGAGCTGAAACAATTACAATTTAAACCAGTTTTTTTTTTTAATTTTTTTTAAGTACCACTTTGCCCTTTTTCTTGGGCAGGAGCTATAAAAGATATCAGGGAGGAGGTGGGCTCACCAAGGCACCTTACTCTGAGCCAGATTACTAGTTCCCAATCACTTATAGAGATAGCCATTCTTTCCCATTCTCTGACTGTTTAAGCCCTCTTTGAACTGTCTGTGGGTTTGCAGTTCTGTTCCTTACTTCACTCTAGCTGTTCTTCTTGTTCTGGTCTTTGAGGATTTCCAGAGAAAGGATCAATGTAGGCACTAGGTGGTAGCAGTTGAATTGCTAGCCAGAGATATGAATAAAAGCAAGGCTCTTAGCTGTTTATTTCTTGTTTAGAGTCAGATATGGGCTACAGATTGCATTAAGACCTATTATGCCCCTCCTTTTCCCACTGAACAGAGCTGAAACAATTACAATTTAAACCAGTTTTTTTTTTTAATTTTTTAAGTACCACTTTGCCCTTTTTCTTGGGCAGGAGCTATAAAAGATATCAGGGTGGAGGCGGGCTCACCAAGGCACCTTACTCTGAGCCAGATTACTAGTTCCCAATCACTTATAGAGATAGCCATTCTTTCCCATTCTCTGACTGTTTAAGCCCTCTTTGAACTGTCTGTGGGTTTGCAGTTCTGTTCCTTACTTCACTCTAGCCGTTCTTCTTGTTCTGGTCTTTGAGGATTCCCAGAGAAAGGATCAATGTAGGCACTAGGTGGTAGCAGTTGAATTGCTAGCCAGAGATATGAATAAAAGCAAGGCTCTTAGCTGTTTATTTCTTGTTTAGAGTCAGATATGGGCTACAGATTGCATTAAGACCTATTATGCCCCTCCTTTTCCCACTGAACAGAGCTGAAACAATTACAATTTAAAGCAGTTTTTTTTTTTTAAAATTTTTTTTAAGTACCACTTTGCCCTTTTTCTTGGGCAGGAGCTATAAAAGATATCAGGGTGGAGGCGGGCTCACCAAGGCACCTTACTCTGAGCCAGATTACTAGTTCCCAATCACTTATAGAGATAGCCATTCTTTCCCTTTCTCTGACTGTTTAAGCCCTCTTTGAACTGTCTGTGGGTTTGCAGTTCTGTTCCTTACTTCACTCTAGCTGTTCTTCTTGTTCTGGTCTTTGAGGGTTCCCAGAGAAAGGATCAATGTAGGCACTAGGTGGTAGCAGTTGAATTGCTAGCCAGAGATATGAATAAAAGCAAGGCTCTTAGCTGTTTATTTCTTGTTTAGAGTCAGATATGGGCTACAGATTGCATTAAGACCTATTATGCCCCTCCTTTTCCCACTGAACAGAGCTGAAACAATTACAATTTAAACCAGTTTTTTTTTTTTTTTAAGTACCACTTTGCCCTTTTTCTTGGGCAGGAGCTATAAAATATATCAGGGTGGAGGCGGGCTCACCAAGGCACCTTACTCTGAGCCAGATTACTAGTTCCCAATCACTTATAGAGATAGCCATTCTTTCCCTTTCTCTGACTGTTTAAGCCCTCTTTGAACTGTCTGTGGGTTTGCAGTTCTGTCCCTTACTTCAGTCTAGCTGTTCTTCTTGTTCTGGTCTTTGAGGGTTCCCAGAGAAAGGATCAATGTAGGCACTAGGTGGTAGCAGTTGAATTGCTAGCCAGAGATATGAATAAAAGCAAGGCTCTTAGCTGTTTATTTCTTGTTTAGAGTCAGATATGGGCTACAGATTGCATTAAGACCTATTATGCCCCTCCTTTTCCCACTGAACAGAGCTGAAACAATTACAATTTAAACCAGTTTTTTTTTTTTTTTAAGTACCACTTTGCCCTTTTTCTTGGGCAGGAGCTATAAAAGATATCAGGGTGGAGGTGGGCTCACCAAGGCACCTTACTCTGAGCCAGATTACTAGTTCCCAATCACTTATAGAGATAGCCATTCTTTCCCTTTCTCTGACTGTTTAAGCCCTCTTTGAACTGTCTGTGGGTTTGCAGTTCTGTCCCTTACTTCACTCTAGCTGTTCTTCTTGTTCTGGTCTTTGAGGATTTCCAGAGAAAGGATCAATGTAGGCACTAGGTGGTAGCAGTTGAATTGCTAGCCAGAGATATGAATAAAAGCAAGGCTCTTAGCTGTTTATTTCTTGTTTAGAGTCAGATATGGGCTACAGATTGCATTAAGACCTATTATGCCCCTCCTTTTCCCGCTGAACAGAGCTGAAAACAATTACAATTTAAACCAGTTTTTTTTTTAAAACTTTTTTTAAGTACCACTTTGCCATTTTTCTTGG